>NC_056533.1:16766161-16956161 GCF_910596095.1 Thunnus maccoyii | reverse complement strand
GTTCTGACTGATGCTGGCATAAAGTGCATTGCAGCAGATGAGGCGGGAAAAATAAGTGCATGTTTGACCTAATGTAGATCAGTAGGAGACAAGAATAACCTAATTTGGGATATTTTTTTTGTTGTTGATGTTGTTGAAAGAAGTATAACTGGACAACATTCTTCACTTGAGCATGAAAACAAATATCTGCATCAAAAATTACTCCAAGAATTCTAGCAGCCTGTTTAATATGTTTGGTCAGAGAACCAAGCTTACTGTGAAGCAGGCTGGTAGAATTTGTAGGACCAATAACTATGACCTCAGACTTATCTGAACACTATCATACCAACAAACTGACTGACTATTTCAAGTCTGTCTGTGCATCCATATTGAATAATATTGCTCCTCTTAAAGTCAGGTCACAGCCTACACAAAGAAAGCAGCCACGGATAAATCATAGTATTTGTAGCTGTAAGTTGGAGTCTAGGAGAGCAGAGTGGAGACCGCCCTTCTCAGGATGACTAATGACCTTTTAATAGCTGACGATGACGGGATGCACTCAGTCTTTGTTCTTCTGGACCTTAGCGCTGCCTTTGACACAGTCGATCATAGCGTCCTGTTAGATAGGCTGAGGCACTGGGTAGGAATATCTGGTACAGCTTTAAAATGATTCTCTTCATACCTGTCAAACAGGAGGTTCTGTGTCGCCATTAATAACCACGTCATTTTTTGCTCCTGTCAAGTATGGTGTCCCTCAGGGGTCAGTTTTGGGACCAATTTTATTTTCTCTGTACATGCCTCCCCTGGGACATATTATCCATAGACATGGTGTTTCCATTCATTGTTATGCCGATGACACGCAGATGTCCCTGCCCATTACAGCCACTGATCCTGGCATGCTGAGTTTACCACATGACTGCCTATGTGATGTCAAATAATGTCACAAAATTTTCTGCATCAAGTGAAACAGAGGTCATCATAATTGACCCCCAGCACATAGCAAAACAAATCTTGCCATCTGGTTCCTTTTTTGCAAATCAAGCCTGCAAAACATCTTGGTGTTTGATTTGATAGCAACTTAAGCTTTGAGCAGCACACAACAAAACTTGTGCAGTCTTGTTTTTATCATCTTAGAAATATTTCCACAATATAATCTATTTCATCTTTCAAAGACACAGAGACCATTTTATACGCCTTCATCTCCTCATGCCTCAACTATTGCAACAGCCTCTTCACCTGCCTCAACCAAAAATCTATTAATCAGATCCAGATTGCACCGAACTCAGCTGCCAGGCTTTTAACAAGATCCAAAAGAAGTGACTGTGTCATGCCTGTTCCAGCCTTGTTGCACTGGCACCCAGTATGTTTTAGAAATGATTTTAAGATCTTACTGTTGACTTTTAATTCATCACTTCATGGCCTCTCTCCATGCTATATATCTGAACTCTGAGCCGGTACGTAACCTGAGATTCTCCGGCAGAAGTCTTTTATGTGACAGAGCATTCACAGTCAGAGCCCTGAAGCTATGGAATGAGCTGCCTGAGGAAATCAGGTCAGCAGAATCCATTACCTCTTATTAAAACATGCTTTTATTGAGCTTTATTGACTGCCATCTTGCTAGTGACACTGTAATTGGTTGTATTTGTTTTATTTGCGTACTTTGTTTTATGATCTGCCTGTATTGAAGTTGTTGCCTTGTGTGAAGCACTTTGTAACGTGCGTTTAGAAACATGCGCTATAAATAAAGATTATTATTATATTATTATTGTTATCATCGTTCCAATAAAATGAGCAGCAAATTTCTCTTTTTCAGTAAAATCAGATCTGTACTGGAACAATAGGTTCTGTAGATTTTTCCACCATTATTAAAACCCCTATGAGTTGATATGTATGTGACTGTGTGTGTTTTTATGTGTGGATGATTACATTTATGTGTGTGTGTGTGACTGTGCAAGCACTAAACAGTCCATGTGTATGTATGTGTAGTGTATATACTAGGTGTATATGTAGGTGCATTTATGTAAGCCGCAGAGTTGCTCTCACAGGTGATTGTTCCTGACAGTGTATGGTGCCCCCTCAGATGCCTGTGGAGAAATGACCCTCGGTTCTCAGGACATCATGTCTCGACTGGACACAAGTCTGCAATCAGACCCCCATGAAGCGGAACTGCCCTCTGTGTGTGTATGTGTGTGTGTGTGTGTGTGTGTGTGTGTGTGTGTGTGTCTGTGTGCACAAGTACAGTATGTGTTGCCAGTTGGAAGGAAAATGTCCTCTTTGTGTGAGTTTGTGTGAGTCTCCTGTTGAAACTGAAATAGTGACTGTGACAGTATGTAACTGTGTGTATGAGTGTGTATGTGTATGTGTGTGTGTATGTGTGTGTGTGTGTGTGTGTGTGTGTGTGTGTGTGTGTGTGTGTGTGTGTGTGTGTGTATGTATGTGGTATGTGTGTCCTGGTTCTGCAGATGTAATGACCTGAAACCCAGAGGAATTAGTTTGTGGAATGTGACAGCAACTATTTCAAACAAAGTCATAGTATGGAACTGTGGGTGTGTGTGTGTGTGTACGTTGCAGGTCACACAAACCTTTAGGACCCAAACACTTTGTCCATTTCAGTAATACCACTATGATTCTACAGTGTTTAAAGGGGACATATTATGCTAAGGTAACTGCTGCGCTAAAGTAACTAACAAATGTGGGATTAGCTTGAAAAGTCGTTAAAAGCAGGAGGGCTAAGAGTGCTTGAGCAGAACTAGCATAAGTTTACTGTTATGTGGTTGGCTATCTATGCTAAACATGGCCAAAGTTCCAAAAGTTGAGGTTAATGCATGTAGAAATGCTTCCTGCAAGTAAAATCCAAGGCTTCAACTTGCTCTCAACACGTCCTATGCAACCGTTTTTTTTTTCCATGCACGACGATCTGACGTCAGATCGTCGTGCCTGCTCATAAATGGCCATCAGTTCCATAGCCTTGGTTGCTAAGGTTTCAGCTAAGGTGTTTCTATATGTTGTTCATGTTGTTCACTCTCATATTTCTTATCGGATTCCGGCTCAAACATGTATGGATGTATTGAGAAGTTGTCATTTCAAGTAAAGAACGAGAACTGTAAATCACACAAAAATATTTCAGTAGAGCCCCAGAATAAAAATATAGACCTGGAAATGTGCATAATATGTCCCCTTTAATGTGTTTGATGTTCTAAAATATTTTCTCCTTTCTGAGCTACAGTTATAGCTGTCAGTAGTCAGATAGTGCTGTCAAGTGAAGCCTTGTTTATTGTGTCCATGTGTAGTCAATTTGAACTGATGTGGTTTGACTTCATAGGACATTTTCTGATAGCTCAGAGTTCAGGATGTGTGACATTTTTAAAAAGGTTGGAGTCCATTTTTTAAATTTCAGTGTTTTGTTTTCCATTTTTGTTATCAGTCACTAAGCAACAGTTAGATGTTAAGCATAATGTGTATTCAACTTCCCACGTTCAAAATGTGACCTCACAGGTTCCACTTGAAGACAGCAAGAGCAATGCTCCACTACTCCCCAACTCTTCCCAAAGTTCAGTAGGCTAATATGGGTTGATTCAACTACCAAGAAGTAAAAACACTCTCACTAACAAGCTTAAAATAGTTTTCCGATCTCTCGATATAACGCATAGTTTTGTAACAAAGCTTTGTGTAGCGGCCTCAGATGATTCCATGAGGTGACAATAGCTGTTGGTGTTGTTATGTGAGGCCTCGGCAGTGAATATCAATGTTAGGAGGACATGTCCACATGAGCAGCAATGACCGTTAATTTAGCCATTATTACGGTAAGCGTCTGTTGATATTATATTGGGGTCCGGGGTTAAAAATAGCTCGCATAGTTTTGACTGTTGGGGCCACATAATAGTAGAACCTAATCCATGTTACATAACTGAATGGAGCAAAGGCTTCCCGATGGGACCAGTGGTTGAGTGTGTGTGTCTGCCAGCGCCAGTGAACATGTTCGTGTGAGTATGCATGTGAATGCACTTGGGCTATGCTAAAAACAAACAGAGCCATGCAGTTGCGTGACATGGGGCTGGGAAGTGGAAAAGCGGTCGGAAAATAGCATCTGTAGTAAATAGTGGTTAATTGTGTCAAATTTTAAAAAGGTAGAACGCCCTAAAATATTTTACACTTTGCTGCTGCGATATCCTGTAAGAGACAGAACACTGAAGTGATTGCTCCTCTGGAGCACTCCCAGCAAAAATATTTGTTCTTCTTTTGCAATGTTGTTGCTTATTCTGTGTGCAGTAAGTAGGCAAATGGAAAATCTGTAACATGCAATATCTCCAAATCAAATACCTATCCTCCATGCCAGAGAATGTGTGTGTGGGAGCTGGATGTTGGGGATGAGTTCCAAATCTGTCTGTCTGTCAAATGTGAAATATGTGAGACACCACCAGCCTGACTGAGAAAATCAGCAATGATGGAGAATCTTCACAGTCATTACTCAGACTGGTCACACACTGTAGGGGCAGATGATTGAAGTGCTGAAATTGTATCATTAAAAGACCATAAATGCCCATTCACTGACACAACTTCCTCAAAACTTGGAGGGATGTTGCATGTAAGAACAAACAGACTGTCTGAGGCAACACTGGGTCAATTCTGTCAAAGGTTGGAGGAATGATATTGATTGACTTGATGGAGGATTGTACAGTAATTAAAATCAAAATCAAAATGTGTCATTTTAGAAAATGCAAATGCAGTCTCTTTCTCAACTGCAGTTCAAAAGGAAACACTGGAAATCACTCAAACTTGAACTTGACTATATTGCTTTGGGACACTTCTTCTGTCACTATCTTTGCTTGACAATACACAGTATTCATTTATCTCTGTTTTCAAACTTTTTCTTTTTTCACTGACTTTCTACATCCGCTCCTATTATTGTTCTTCCTACTATTATTTGCTCTATTCCTCTTCTTCTTCTTTCAAACCCACTGCTCTCATCTAGAATTTGTCACTCATAGTTTATAACCAGTAAAACATGCTTTGTTGAGAAAAAAGAATCCTTATATAAACAATTAAAATTCAACTCAAAATCAAGTAAGAGTTGAGGGAGATGAGTAAAGATAAAGACAGTGAAGAGAGGAAAAGGGGTCCATTCTGAACAGGGAAGAGAGGAGAGTAAAAAAAAAAGATAGTTTCGGCATTAAGATGTGTATTGATAACATTTCTAGCAAGAAATGTGTGTTTTATTTTAATAATTTTTGTTCAGTGACTGTATATGATGTTTAGTTTGTTAGAAATTACAAAGATTCTTTCAGGTCTTTCCATCTTTTTTTTTTTTCTGTTTACTGTGACCTTTTCTAATTTCACTGGCTGGGAACCCAAATCACTAACTCTTTTCCTCCTTGACATGTAGCTACCCCAACGCTGTTAGGGTTATATGATCTTTGTTTTAAAATGAGTAACCTTGTTGTAATATTAACATTACAAGCTGTGTATGAGTGTATACTTTTACATGTAATGTTGTGTGCTTCTTTTATCTGTTGTTCTTCTTATTGACTTGTAAAGTGTACAGAGACTCTCTGGGTGATGTGCACTTTAAGTAAACTGAAGTTGAAGTTATCGTTGCTATGGTGGTTGCTATGGATGCTGCTATCACTGAAACCACATAGCTCACATGTTTGAATCATTGTCTTTGCATTGTGTAGTTATCTGAGCTGTTATGCTATTTGTGTTATTTTATGTAACTGAGATTTTGTGGGCGTTTATGGCATTTTGACTCCTGTTTTGGCTAAAATTTTTGAAATAAACCAACATCTTTACTTTTTCTTAACATAGATCATCTAGATGCAGTGTACTTACTAATTCAGCTGTACTAGATATTTGATATATTCAGTAGATATATCTTTTGACGACCCTATTTACAACCCTACTTTTCAAACCAGAAGAACTACAACTGTGGTGCTGATCTGTATCAAGCTGCATGATGTGGCTCCAGGGAAATGTAGCTTTTAAAAAATATTAGTGTTTTTCCTCGAATTGGAAGTTGTAAATACTGAATGAGAGTACACTGAGGAGTTTAAGGGGATGGTAAACACATTTGTGAGTGCAGTGCAATCAGTGCAGATTAATTTCCTCAGTCACATTACCTGCTCCACCTCCAGGTCACACCAAACATCTATAGTAAAAACTAAATCTGTAGTCATGTCTCCCCTAAAATATTTTGTTACAGAGCTGGTTTGGTCTGGTGGTGTATTTTCAGCAGCAAAGACGCTACTGATTGATTTTAGAAATATTATAGGAATATTATAGGAATACTACAGGCAGCAGTCTGTCTCTATGATCTTCTTGCTCTTCCATGACTACACGTTGCTACTTGTCACTTTGATCATGAAGGTGACACTACTCTATAGAGGATATTGGCTACAAAGTATAGAATTGAGTATTTATATTATATAGTTTAGAGAATATTATAGATCCAAGATGAAGCTGACAGAAAGGCGAGACTGAGAGAAAAAGGCGCAATTACAAATCTGTCTGCTACTTCAGCACCACGGACAGTGCCATGGATTTATCAATACACAGCACAGTTAGGCTACTGATATTTCAGACCCATGGTCATAGATTGTAACTTGCACAAACCTCAGTCAGATAAAGGATCAATGAGTCAGGCAGACTAGACTAACATATTCAACTAAACAACCCCTCTGCCCCTGCACTCTTTCTGGTACTAGGGGATGGAGAGGGGGGATAGCAGGTTAACAAGGGTGATGCATTTTGGTCATTTTGCTAACAAGGGGGATGACAACCCCCCTCCACCCCCCATCCCCCCTCAAATAACCTACTGGTTAGGACTGAAAAGACCAACCCGTCTCACCAACCTCATTCCGAGGTCATCAAATACTGACGCGTGCATAGGCTACTATTTATACAACCCTGGAGATTTTTTGCATCTTTGTGATTCTTGGTTTTAGGATTTTATGTTATGTAAGCATGACATAACCAATTCAGTCAGAATATGTTTTATTAGCCAGTGCAAGCATACAAAGAATGTGTCTTGGCGTGTGCTTCCAAAAAACGCAACACAGAAGAATAAAAATAGACAAAAGTAAGGAAACAATAATAATAATGAAATAAACAAACTAACATTAAAATTAAATTGAAAATTTCAAATCTATTTACAGAATAGAATAGTAATAGTAGAAATGGGATATAAAACTTGAAATGAAATGTACAAAGGAAATATGGACTGTGCTATGGACAAAGAAATTAAGTGTATGAGCAACAATCAAATGTGACATGTGCATAAATAATTAAATTATGTAACAGTGCAGGTTGAATGCAATGTACAATCTAAAGTCCAGTTTGATGAAATATATGAAAGTGACAAATGCAGGAATTAAATGAGGGATGTGAAATGTAAAGTCCATTTTGATAACTCTTCATCCCATTTGCATGGCCATGGAACAAGATTTGATGCACACACACACACACACACACACACACACACACACACACACACACACACATACACACACACACACAAAGCAAGAGAGAGGAAAAGGCAGAAGTATGCACTCCTGGTATTTGACCACACGGTGTCCCAGTAACTCTTCACAGTACTTCACATTTTACAATCACAGCTACAAAACACCTTTTCTTTCAGTTTTTTGCAGTCGCCAAAATACAAAAACTGGTACTTGTTGCACAGTTATTGAAACCACCAACTCATGTAGCCTATCTATTGACCAAGTATGCTAAACCCTAAGTACATTGTCTGCTTTACACTAAGTTTAAAAATCTAAAACACACTTTTTGTAAATAACTACACA
Organism: Thunnus maccoyii; assembly: GCF_910596095.1. Classification (NCBI taxonomy): domain Eukaryota; kingdom Metazoa; phylum Chordata; class Actinopteri; order Scombriformes; family Scombridae; genus Thunnus; species Thunnus maccoyii. The sequence goes on along the minus strand of NC_056533.1, from coordinate 16,948,383 downwards.
CGGTTATCTACATTAGACACATCATTCAAATCTAAAAGCCTGTGTGTGTTGTCTGCTAGACACTGCCACTGAAATACCACCCAATTATAAATCACCTGCACCCAGAATGCACATGTGAAAACACCTGTAACCAATTAGATCACTTGGAAATCAGAGCTTGAACACTATGAGTGCATCCCAAGTCTCTTAAATTGCATCCATGTTTCCCACACTTGCGTCTTATCCTCGCGTCTTAATCCCTCCCACCGTGGATGTAAGGAGAGGAAGGAAACCAAGCGAGGAGAGAGGAAACGAGGAAATTTGTTTTAAGAGACATGAGACGTCCTCTCCTCTGAAGCGTCATGTGAAGCGATGTCCGTTTCTGATGACGGCGACAGCTGATCACAGCTGGATCAGCTGTCAGTCGGCTTTAACAGCTGTAGAAACTTCTGATGGAGTTTGTGTGTGCACACATGTGCACTGTGCTAATACTAATAAAGGTTCACAGTTATCACCGCTAGAGCAGCTGTTTCCTCTCTGCAGCCTGTTACCCGTTTAACAAACACCTAAATAAAAACCTGCATTCTGCATTTATACTGTGTCCTGTGTCCTGCTCAGAGGCACAGGAACCTTTTCTACTCGCAGAATGCGTTTATACTATTTATTGATTATTTGCATCTGTATTTTTGATAATCCTGATAGTGAATTCATGATTCAATAACCCAGGATATGATCAGAGTGTCTTCTGAACACTGGAAAATATGTATTTGGTTAAATGTTTCAGGGGAAATGGAAATGATGTAATTTATATCAAACCCGACGCTCAGGAATTTTCAGCCTCACATGTGACTGAATGGAAATGATGATAAATGACGTAAAATATAGATGTGTTTAACTGTTATTATGGATAAAATTAAAGTCAGGAAGAGTCTATCTGTCAGTAAGAAACAGTTTAATGGAGGAAATAACATCATGAAAAAAAATCTTTCTTATAAATGAAGAAAGTTGTTTATGGATCTTTTGTTGATCAGATGGACAATTAACAGATTTTTAACTATATGATGAATCAGAAAACAAATAAAACATAAAACTTTGGAATGATACACTTAAATTTAATCTGTAATCTGTCTCCACTTCGGTATGAAACTGCAGTGATGTATCAGATCAGTCTGATCAACTGCAGTGTCCAATCAATAACTGATATCCAATAAGGGTGCGTGTCGGCCGGTAAAAGACTTCCATTAAGAGACTTGAGATGTACCCTATAAATAGGATTCAAGCTTGCTCGTTGGTGTGCACAACAATGGAGGCCAATTTTGGAGAGAGTTAGAGGAAGAGGTGTTCAAGTAAGAGGAGGAGGAGGAGGAGGAGGACTAGGAAGAGAAGGAAGACGAGAGAGGAGGAGGACAGAGAATGAGGAGTGGCAAGAGGACAAGTCAGAAGAAACAGGAGAACTGTCATAGATGAGATCCAGGCCACTTTGATAGACCATGTAATCAACCATGGGTTGAGTCTACAAGAGGCTGGTCAGAGGGCCCAATCTAATCTGAGTCACTACAATATAGCAGGTGTCATTTGGACATTTCGAAATGAGAGCAGGTGAGAAATCCTAATCTCTATGATTTTACATATATTTTACATAGTATTTCATAAGAAGGAGATCTCAGACTCTAAACATTCGCATTCTGTTTTTTTCAGAATTGCAAGGTGACCAGTGCCATCGTCCATGTTCCTGGGCAGCATGGTGGCAACATCTCATTATATGCTGCAATTGGCCAGAACGGTGTCCCTCGCCATATTGCCACCATCTTGGCCCATTAAACACAGCTCATATTATCAGATTCCTTGACACCCTGCATAACATCCTCATTCCCAATGACCAGAGGAATGTGCCAGGGTACTCCACGTTTGTTGTCATATGGGTGGATAAGTTTCCACTGGGCTGCTGTGGTCCATAATTGGTATAACAATCACCCACGATTTCAAGTTCTCCCCCTTCCACCTTACTCTCCTTTCCTGAACGCTACTGAGGAGTTCTTTTTGACGTGGCGTCGGAGGGAATATGACTGCCAACCCGATCAACACGTCACTCTCCTCCAGGCAATGGAAGAGGCCTGTAGTGATACTGATGTGGAGGAATGCCAGGGCTGGACACGCCACTCAAGATGATACTTCCCCTGATGTTTGGCCAGAGAGCACATTGCTTGTGATGTTGATGAGGCGTTGTGGCCAGATGCACATCGAAGATGGGATGGACTGCAATGCAATATACTGTATTTTGTTTACAGTATATTATCATAACTATATTCATGTCATCTTCAGTTAAAGTAATTGTGTCTGATACTGTTATGAGTATTGATAATAAATACATTTGTTTGTTTCCCCATTGCATTTGTGTTCATAGTCTATATTTACAGCATGCTACAAATGAAAATGCCAAAGACTCTAGATACTAGTGTTTCATACTTAGCACATCAGTGTGCAGTTGGCATGTGGAAACAGCTATTTATTTAGTGTTTGTGTGTAAAGTTGTGATGCAAAAATACTATTTTTAGGAGAGTTTATATAGTCTTGACTTAATAATTAATAATTAAAACTGATGGCCTTAACATTAACCTATGATATTGTTGAGTTATCAAGGGCTCTTTTGTGTTTTTGTGTTGAGAAATGGTAAAGATATCATTAAAGGAAAACCTGAAGACAGTGACAGTGAGGAAAATACTTCCAGGTGGGTCCTCCAGTCAACCAATCGCAAATCTTCAAATTCTGGATTTCAAATTCAATTCATCCCTGGGGCGCTCTAAAATCTCTGTTTTTTATTGTGAGAACATCATCAAACAGTTACATAAAATAACACAAATAACATAACAGCTCAGATAACTACACAACGTAAAGACCATGATTCAAAGATATAAGCTACATGGATTCAGCAACTGCTATATCAACAATAGAAAGCCTGAAAAAATCTTTGTAATAACTGACAAACTAATCATCATATACATTCACTGAATGAAGATTATGACAATAAAATGCACATTTCTCTCAAGAAATGTTATCAAAACGCATTTTAATGCCAAAAACTATCTGAGAATAAAAGGAATGTCAGCCATTTTTTTTGTTTATGCAGAAAGAAACTTGACAGTCATGTGACAGCACATACTTGATAACAGGCCTTCCGTGCCTACTGGGCTCCACTAACATGGACTCACCTAAATAAATGGGTGATAACAGTCTCCTGAAGGTTTAGGAGGCCCTTACTAGTCCATATATTTGGGACAGATGTGTGATGATGATGCCTGTTCAAAAGGCTGATAACAGTCTTATCAGGTGGCCACTGAATGCTTCATGGTCAGTTAAAAGTGCAGAGGTCTTTATCCTGGACAGTGAACCAGCATTTGTGTCTCTGAAAGCCACATCATCCCACAGCACAGTCAGCCTAATTATAGTACCTACGTAGTTACTCTGGTGTTTCTGTTCGGACAAAGAACACACACAGTCAGGGCAGTGGTGTGATCTGTAAGAACAACATCGCTGCCTGATGGTCCAATTTTCTGCATCATGTCTCTGTCTTTCTATCAGTTTGCCTGCTGTGCGTGAGAATGAAAAGTGTTTTCTAAATTAAATGCACTACCGTTACACACACACACACATACACAGAAACAGATACCAGGCAGCGACTCATGTTAACAATTACAGGGTAATCTCCCTTCCTGTAAATGAGTGTCAGTAGGATGTTTGTGTACCAACCAGCTGTGAATTAATGAGCCACCACCGTGCTAAACCAGTCAGTGAGTCACGCACGGAGATATCTGAGAGTGTATTTGTGTGCTTGTATGACTGCACTAGTTTGTGTATGGTAATGAAGGTGTGACTGGTCTTTCCCACTCACAGATCTGAGTTTCCAGTGGAAGGCCAAATACTTCCATCCTTGACCTTTGTAAATGTGTGTTTAACTGTGGTTTTGCTTGTGTTGTTTCTTCCCATCTTTGGCAATAGCAGTTCTTCTTACTGACAGATTTTCTTGTGTGTCTAAAACAATGCAAACACGCTTCAGAGGCTTAATATTTCATTCCTATGAAATCCCTTTATGACAGTTGTCATTACTACAAAATACTGCTCTCAGTAGAATTGTTTTTTATATTTGAAATGAGTAATTATAAAACTATATATACACTCACCGGCCAATTCATTAGGTACACCTGTGCAATCTAATGCAATCCAACAGCTCTGCCATAAATTCTACGTTTATGAAGCTTATACATTTTCAGTTTTTGTTGACATTGTCAGAAAGGTGATAATTCTACTTTATGTTTATTACTGAGGTCGTAGTGGGTGGTGGTGGTGTACTGGAGTGCATTATATTGAAAAATGTTCCTAATATTTTGTCCACTCCATTAACATACATATTTACAGCAGGTGTAGAATTAGGTAACAGCTAATTTCTACATAAGAACTAGTTTGTATGGTGCAACCGGCTTTTAAATCAGCTTCCTGTTCGCTTTTGACCTGATAATCAGACTGAATTGCCATTTTGTTTTCACTTCATTATTTTATTTGAATTACTGAAAAAAATGGAGATTGTGTTGGCAATTCAGAGGTCTGGAAGCAGGCTAAAGGGATATAACAATGCTAGTACAATCCAAAATTAAAACACAGGCCACTAAACTATCTGAATGTGAGTTAACATGTGGACCAGGGTGGTGTCATTTTTAGAGATACTGTCCTTCAACTGCACAGCCCAAGCCTCAAAAAGATGGATCTCTCCTCTGGGATCAATAAATATCCTAAAATGATGAGATCAGGAAAGAACTCAGTGATGGTGGTGTGCTGTTTGAACTGACCTGCTGTCACTCCCAACTCATATAGATCGGCAGGCGGAGATGTGAGAAAGAGTGTTTGTTTGTGTGTGCTTGAGTGTGCAGTTTGATGGGTAATAGTCCAATCATCCGGTTGAGTAAATCTACAAACATATCCGTGCAAAGACACAGATACACACAAGTTGCATTATGTTGGGAACAAATCAGTTGTTATTTCAAACTATTTCTTCCCTTATTCTCCCTCAACCTCAGTTTCACCTTTATATTCCTCTCTGTGCATCCACCTGCTTCAATCTCCCTCAGACCTGTTGTTGTTTTGTTTTACCACCTGCTGTTCCGCTACCCACCCTCCAACTGCTTTTACCCAAACAGTCCAATCATGAAGACCTTTAGTGAGGCTGCAAACTTGTGTCAGGCTTTGTCAGGGCAGAGTAGTGCATGTATGTGTGTGGGTGTGTGTGTGTGTGTGTCTGTTCACTGTGCTGATGTGTTGGCATCTCAACAGAGTTTTTCTTCTTTTTTTTCATAAATTTTAGAAGTTTAGGTCTTGCATTACTTCACAGGGTGAGAGAGACAGAGACACATGAGGGAGGAAGACAGATGGGAAACAGATAAGAAAAGAGAGACAACTGCGGAGAGTGAGGTGATGAAGGAAGTGGTTCTGCAGCGGTTTAGTAATACATGTCACCTGTCTTTCTTATAAAGGCCTAAACCTCCTAGCTCAGTGACATGGAATGTAGGTCTGTAAGTCACAGTAATATACAACACATCAAAGTTTCCCCTATTTCCTTTTTATACATTATACCATTGCTTAAATAGAACAAAGTTCCTCGTACCTATCTTACTGTATGTAATTCCACTATGTGTAATGTGTTGCTCTTAACGGTATTGATTCTTTAAAATGTTTCATGTTATCCTGAGTTTAAGACAAAAAAGATTTAATAACTCAATATAAATCTTTACATCTTAAGTTCTTTAATTGGGCATGCAATCATTCTCTATCACAGTAAACCATCGTTTTTTGGATGTTGGATTTTAAATAAAAGTTCTTTTCCAGAGAATGAAGGCTGTTATGTGAAGAGGAGATCATCTCTGCAGTAGCACATGGTGCAGTGAGTGTTTATTTGAGCTTTTCTTTGACTGTTTGTAGGGATTACAGGTCTGAACCAGTAAATGTGGTAACAGTATTCTAACAGTTCTTAATGGTGGTACATTGACCACTTACATCCACTGTCTTGAAGAGTGATCCATCCATCTAACCAACCATTAACACAATAATTTCCCACTGAAATTGAGATGTGACAAACTAATGCAGCATATTGCAGTTTGGAATAGTCTTTAGTCCTAAGTGTCTTCAGTGCATACATTTTTAAATACACAGAACCTCATGGATTCATTAAATCACTCCTATATTTACTCACTCATTGGTGGATTGCCTTTACGCCTCCTAGTGGCTGTTTAGGGGCACGACAATGTCTGTGGATGACATACTGAACCAGAATCATTCAGTCGCCTTGAAATCCAGTGGGGTTACAGAGTTTAATTACTTCGAAATCAGTAAAATAAAGGTTAGTGCAAAGCAAAGAAGATGAGTATAAAAAATAGAGACAAAATCCATCAGCCAGATTAAAAACTAACTTCTCCTGTGATCTTTTATAAGAATTTTAGTTGTCTGCTGGTCCAGTGTTTGGAGACAGCAGCACTGGTGTGTCCAAGAAAAATTTCTCCTTAGGGACAAATTAAAATGATCTTGGATGTTTTTGGTTAAATGAACATCCATCAGCAGTCTGATTAACAGCAAACAGATCACACACCCCCGGGAGTCAGTGGAAGATCTACATGATAATTACTCACTGCACTGCTACGATATAATATTGGACAACTTACCTTGACCTGTTAATTTAGTGTGTGTGTGTGTGTGTGTGTGTGTGTGTGTGTGTGTGTAAGTAGTCTGGCACTGATGGCATCAGTCTTGTACATTTGAGATGCATACATAATAAACCGATATGTGAATCCCTGCTGACAATATTAAATACATAATGAAACAATAATAATTTTACAGTTTACATTAATTGTAAATGTCCATTAACTAAACACATTAATATAGTGCTTTTAACAGTCTCTCATCTAAGATTTGTGTCTAATGCAGTTACAATGTAATTAAAGAAATCATTAATCTTCTTAATCATAATGTTCTACAGATCATAGTATGACAACCTACTATATAATATGATTTATGAAGAAATTCAAATAAAGAGTTACTGGGACACCTTGTGGTCAAATACCAGAAGTGCGTATTTCTGGCTTCTATTATCTTTTGCTTTGTATGCATAGTGTGTGTGTGTGTGTGTGTGTGTGTGTGTGTGTGTGTGTTGAAACACACACAGTGATATGTGTATGTGTTTCACATACATACCACCACCTGTAATGGCTTCACTGCTAAAACCTTGTCCTCTTCTTAAATAACTTGAACGACACAATATGTGACATTTAAGGTAACTTTCTGTTCCTCTTAAGTTCAAATTCAAACGTTTTTGTTGTGCCCACCACCACTATGAAGAAAGAATCTGAAAGCTGTTTTAAGACAGACGTGATAAATTACTAACCCGTCCTTTAAACTCGAAAAACTAAAATCATTGTCTGTATTTAAATATTCAAAATGACTTAACTTGTTTCATTTAGCCTTCTAAATATAATCTTAAATATAATAATATAATGCGTAAATATAACACTTTATACACTGTGAAATACTTTAGGCAGAAACACCTAATAATAAATACTGATAATAAATAAATAAATACCTAATAATAAATACTGAGCATGGCTCCTGTCCCCTCCACCACCTTGCCTGTGAAGCCGGTGTGAAACACAGCCTGAAAGCATACGTGTTGCCGCCCTCCCCTCTCTCCCGTACTACCGGAACCGGATTGTCGGTGAGGACGTGGCGTGGCGGAAAACCCGGAGAAAGGAGCACATACAGAAGCTGCCTGCGCAAACTCACTGACACGACAGCGGCTGTGCTCTTCCACGTGGACCCTGTCATTGACCAAAACACTCCGGTCTCCGTGGCAGCCGGGGAGCGCGCTTGTCGCCGCCGTTGCGCAGTGCAGACCCGGAGGCACGAGCAGGGCGGTGCGGGGCAGAGGTGCTCTCCAGATGTGAACCTATAAACGCTAACCTGCCGGAATTGAATCTCGTTGCTGTCCACACAACCACTATGCAGACAGGTAGGTCATGAAATTTAGAGCAGCGGTGGTTACCAGCTGAAGCTGTATGTGAGGTTACTGAGGACTATGTGCGTGTTTCTTCTGTTCACATAAATATTTTATCTACATGTTAATACATGCGGAGCTGGCAAATTTAGGCTACTCTTTCATGTTACAACTAATCCTCTTCATTTCTCTTTGTTTCAACACAAGCCTGTAGTTGAAAGAAGAAAGACAACATTAGAAACCATTACTGTGTATATAATGCATGTGTGTGTCTGCTGTAATCATGCTGCAGTGAGTTATTAGAGTCATGTGTGAGCCTCAGTGTTTCAGCATTACTTTAGTAATGTGGCTGTTTTATTATTCTGCGCAGCCTAATGCGGATGAATCAGTTCATTTGGACCAAAGCAAAGTAATTTAATTCACACATCTGACATCGGCATGTCTGAATAGATTGGAGACACATGGATAGATTCACTGACCCTGGCTGTGTGGATAAGCTGTGCTGAGGTATAAATAGATGTAAAGGTCTTAATTGATTTGAACCATAATGAGCCATATGCTCCACCATTTGTGTAACGGGAGTGCTGCACTCCTACGGTACATTTATACAATCAATGGGTTGTGTTTACATGCTGTAGGTGGTTTATTTAGATTGATTATTTGACACAGCTAATGATAATATTGACCACTGTGTTATGAATACATGTATTTGGCAGATTCCTTGAAGCAGGAGGGAATGTGAAAACTGATAATATTTAATGTTCAATTATTTCTTGTTTTGTTGTCGTCCAACTGTAAAAATTATCGAAAGAAACATTAATTCAGATACAAACTCTGTGGTGCAAAAGACCTGTTATGTATATTTAGTTGCATGTTTTGATACTTCAGTCAGTTTTGTAGTAAACATGTTGACTGTTGTGTGACCGTACAGATGTGACATGAGGCTAAAACACTGTGTGCTTGCAGGTGTGTTCATGGAGTCTCACCTGAGCGGGTTAGTCCTGTGTTTCCTGTCTCTGTTCCTTCTCATAAGCGTGTCCCTGGCTGCACCAGGCCAACCTGGGTCACAAAGGTAACCTCACTTCTCTACTCCCTGGTTCACTCTGTTTCCTTATCACACATACCAAAGCATAAACGCTTTCTTTCTTTTGAGTAAATATGCTGCAAGATTTGCTTTTTTTTCACATAAGTAATTAATTTCCATAATAAACATCCCCAAGGCATGCAGTATCAGAATGGTTAATATTCATAACAATGGATGTTTGAAGCAGCCCTTTTTAAAACATGTCAAATGAAGTATGTTTCATGTAAGAAGGACAAAGATCTGTTGTCAGCATTGCTGCAAAAGAATAATACACTTTCTTTCACCAACCAATTCTTTTGTGGTTTGTTGTTATAGAAAAGAAATAATAAGAAATGAAATCAAATAAAAATAAAAGAAGATAATTGAGGATTCGGGTCACTCGTATTTTCTTATTCTCATGTCATGTCATGTTCTTTTATGTTTTTGCATGTCTGATTGGAAATAATGGAAAATTGAAATGTTTTATGTTTATTTCGTTAATTCCACAGAGAGGCTTCAGATGTTCATTCCCCTTCCTCAGCGTTAGCCAATCCCTTTGGCTCTGGAGAGGAAGACCGAAGGTGAGTGACACATCGACAACATGCAGTTGCATAGCCAACTTATTTTAATCAGTAAATTTGTTCTTAATTGCTTTTTGAATTAATTGAGAAGGAATGATAACATTGTCTGGGCAGGAAGTTCTTTATACTCAGAGGATAGTAAAGTATATATCCCATAGAAAACAAATATGAACTGTTATGCATTGTTTTGCCAAAGAATGACTTAGTAGTAATCACTAAAATGAGAAACACAATATACCTACCTTTACCTCCCAATGTCTTCAAGCTACAGTGTGTTTTAGTGGAGTAAGCAGCTATTGTTTGGTCACTCTGTGGACTTTGGTTGCTGTGTCGTCTTAATGATGTGGCCTGCGCTGTATACTGATAAGATTACATGTACAATGACACTGCTTTATGGTGCAACAATTAAATATTTTTCCTTAAAGGAGACAGTGGAAACATAGATTACTCTCACACATATCACAGTGGTTTAACATTGATATATATCAGCTCTAATTAGTTACTTTGCAGTAGTGCGTACGTGATGTGTCACAGGTTTCATTTATTCAGGGAACAAAATGAGGGACATAAACAGTTTGTGGACTGAGAGGCAGTAATGTGTGTTGTTGCTGACGATGCGGCTGCAGCTTCTTTTCACTGGCTGATTGATGTGTAATATACTCTATCACACTGTTAGCTTAAGTCTACTCAGTATATGTTTGTTAGCATAAAGTACATAAGAAGCATGAATGCAGGATTGCAGCTGATAGGATCAACATCTTTCTTAATTCACATTAGCCTGTGTGCAGTCTGAATGGATACAAAAAGCAAATGTAACATTTTTCACCTGTAAGTTTTGCAGTGTTTTTGTTGCCATGGATGTAAAAACAATTAAGCAAACTGAGAAAATAAGCAAATACATGAATAACCTTCCTTTGAACCTGATACTGTTTGATGAGGTGGCACCTCCTCCTGGTATGTTGAGTTGCATGTTGGAGTTATTCTAAGTAGCTAGAATATCCTGCCCTCTTGTGGCTAAATATTATACAGAATCACAGCTGTACCTACAGAACAAGTCAGCATGTTTATTATACAAAAATAGCAAAGGCAGATTAAAAAAAATGTCATGTGAGATAGTTTAATCCAGAACTTTAATCCTATTGGCTCTTAATGTTTTACTGATGGATTGACATGTACTCTGTTGCTGTGTACACCACAGGTTGCTGCAGAGCTTCATACAATCCACTCTGAAAGATGGTGAAGGAGATCAGAGACCAGAGATCAGCACTTGGGAACAAGGTAGACATCTCCACTGACTGCTGTAACACTAACACTTATATAAGTTTTAATGCAGTGCTCTCCCTTCGATCATCATTACATTTCATGTTCATGATACAAACAACTGTTAACTATTGTACTGAACAATGTCTCGAGTTCAAGTCATTTTTTGTCACCTTGGCTTTTTGAATTTTTTTAAAGCTGTGCAATAAAAATAAATGTATCAGCTGTGACAAGACTGTTTACTGTAGGGCAGGTTGTATGCTGTGCATCATCTGCAGTTACACCACAGCTGTATTTTAAAAAATTATTTTGTGTTAAACACGTCATTCTTCTCCTTCTTTGTCAGAGGTATTCTTCCTGTTTCGTCTTTATGACTATGACCGCAGTGGGTTTTTGGATGGCTTGGAGATGATGAAGCTACTTTTTGACTACAACTCCCATCATACACCTGGAGCACAAGCCAATGAGCTGGTAAGGCGGAGTGGCTGTAGGAGTGTGTGTGTGTGTGTGCTGTGGGTTATCTGACATTGTATTTGTGTCTACATGTACATATCTAATACCTGCTTTTTGGTCTATTTATCTGTGTGTGTGTGTGTGTGTGTGTGTGTGTTCACGTTGTTTTGTGGTTTCAGGTGGTGTCCATGGTGGATTTCTTACTCCAGACTCAGGATCTAAACCAGGATGGCCTTTTGGCCCCATCAGAGCTGCTCTCTCCACCATTACCTCACAAACAGGTACTGCACATGTACACACACACACAAGTCACACACACACACACAGTTTCTCTCTCAATCCTTTCGTATCACCTTTAAGCCATGTCAGACGGGCAAAATACAGCGAACTGTTGTATTCAGACTATAAAAAATATTATGTAGTGTGGTCAGGCAGTATCAACATTATGATTATATGCTGATGAGAAATCTGTGACAGTATTAAGATTTTTTTTCATGTGTGCTGGTACATTATGTAAGAAGTATTACAAACACAATGGGCCTCATGCAAGAACCACTTGTAATAACAGATTAGCTCTCAAGAGGTATGTACAAGTGATTTAAGAAAATTTGTGGCATTTGTCAATCAAAGATTTTATTATTTCTATTGGCATATTTTTGCACGGCAATTTATACAATTCAGTAGTTGCTCAGAAACTCCTCTCACTCCAACACTGTAACATCACCTACTTACTGTAGGCTGTAATATTCTACCATCACGCACCGCTTTGCTCTGCTGATTTCTGAAAGCAAGATGTGAAGAAAAAATTCTTTGGGTACATTTTTATGGATGAAATTTACCCACAAACAGAACGAACATGGAGCCTTATATAGACAGTTCAGTGGTGTTGATCATGCTAATTATCAAATCTCAGGAACATGCACCTCCTCATGAATAAGTGACACTCATCAAGCTGAAACGAGCAAATTACAACAAGATCGGGCAGTTATGAGAGTTTATTGAATCCGACTTGAAGCACTTGTACAAGTAAACCTCGCAGAAAAAAAGTTTTTGGATAAGAATACTAAAATGGCTGAATGTCCAGGATGTAACAGTAATTAGAATTGGATATAAAAATTAAAGATACACTTTTGTGGCATTAAATACATGTAAGAGTATGTGATGATATGCAAAATCAACCAGCACCTTTCACTTTTATTTCATTGTAACAGGACACATGATAGGATTATTTTTTCTGTTTTACCACCAATTAACATCTAGATTGAGGTGGTTTTATATTTTTAGTTAGTATTTATTTCTGATTAACTGAGCTGTTCCTAGTTTTAATCTCTTACTTCATACTTTCTACCACTAAGGACTCCGGCAACAACAATTCACCTCATCAGGAGCAGGATGTGATGTTGGAGGAGAAGCACAGTATTGATCAGGAGAACACAGGAGCAGCGGAGCATAAAGAGGAGCCTCATGAAAAAAATCTGCCTCAAGAGGAAATAAAGATAGAAGAAGAGGAACCTGTAAAGCAAGTAGATGAACACAATGGACAAGAAGTCCCAGCAGCAGAACAGGACCAGGACCAGGACCACGTAGTCCCTGTACATCAGGGGCAGCCAGAGATATGAACACACATCCTGCAGAAGACTGAGGACACTCTGACCTGAGAGGACTTTTTAATCTGCATCCCCACAAATGGTCTTTCTCTGAATCTGATTTCTGAGATTCTACCATCCATTTCATTTGACCGTTAAACATGTAGATGGTTGATAAATGAAAAGATGAATCTATGACCGCTACCGATTGGTTTTAATTATTAATGCAAAGACTTCTACAATTGGAAAAGGAGGAAGTCTTGAAATGCAATAATTTCCCTTTTAGTAAAACTGAAGCCATCATTAATGGAGATGATTACTTTTGAGCAGTTTTCCTTCCCAAAGCAAACAAGATGTTTATCATCTGATTTAAAATCATTTGAAAATTGTAAGATGTGCTTAATGTTGACTGTTTTATTTGCTCCAATTGTATTTATTTCCCTTATTCTATTCAAACCTGAGAAGATGATTTTTTAAGGATGTTGTGTTTTTTTATGGAGAGACATTGTTTGCACTGTCACCGGCCTGCTTTCTGTATCATTGCATCCAGTATTGTTTTACTGGATTGTGCAGTGAGAGTCTACCTGTGTCCTTCGTGTCCACCTCCTCAACTGTCAGTAGACATGTACACTGTGAGTGTCCCACTTTTAGTTAAGGGTTTAAATCCAGTTATTGCACCAGGACTGCATCTGGCCTGTTATGTAGTTAAACTGGTCATTTTTACAGTTTAGCCATTGGAATAAATTACAGTCTTCCTTGAGAATTTACTCAACCTACACAATGATTTAATTCATTTACTGAATAATATCATCTTATTCAGATTTTTTAAAAATCTTTTAATATTATGCTGTACTGTCCATGTCTCAATTCGTTTTGACACATGTGTATGTTCCAATAAGCATCATATTTGAATGGGCCTGAATGGGTTTCTCCTGCTTCATGAGTTATAGCCGTCAGTCTTTATACTTCAGGCTCTAAAATGTTGATCTTTACAATTAAGGACATAGAGGCCATGTTCAAATATCATTATATGTAATGTTTGACTATTAAAAGTCATTTTTGTTTAGCATTTTTTTTTAAAACAAACAAACAAACAAACATTTATGCATTTATACAGCTGGAGAAAATAAAGCAAACATTTCTTGGCCTTTCATTCAGTCTCCTGTCTCAAGATTTGTTGGAATTAAAATTCAATTAAATTAAGTTTAAAAGACACAAACAAAAGTACACTCAAATATACTCAAATACTTTTACATTTGCTTTATAAAATGCAAACTGAATAAATGCAAATCATCATAGGATGGGTTCACAATTTTTCAAGTCTGTCTTGCACTTAAAGAGGTTTTCCTCGCTGTAATCGTTCCTCCTGTTCATACCGGCTTCAAATGTGCTTTCAATGTAAGTGATAGGGGCCAAAATCCACAGTGTGTCCACACCGTAAAATTCTGTAAAAATGCATTTTAAAGTGCTGCAGTGGAAGTATAGTAACAAAGGGAGGCTTCTGAAGCTTCATATCACCTTCAGATAAACTTTTAAATATATTTTTGCACAGAAGGAGGAATGTGGATTTTGGCCCCCATCACTTACATTGCAGGTGCATTATGAAAGGATCTTCTAATGGTCAGTATGAACAGGAGGAATGATTACAGCAAGAAAAACATGTTTCAATGTTCATTTGGGATTCTGACTGTTGTTTTAGGACAGACTGTAAAAAAATGTGAACCTGTCCTTTAACATTTGTTATCAACTAGACGCCTTTCTGACAAAAGACTGTTGCTAGGCAACGCAATACAACTGGACCAGAAGCATGGCGGCCAACAAGCAAAGTGCAGGTTTGTACGACTTAACGTTATTATTGCTATTATTTTGTTAAAATTTAAACAGAAGAAAGTGAAAGTGTTAACTAGTTTATAAGAGCACAAAGCGCCAAAATTTCTCCCTCAGAAATGAAAATTATTTGAAAGATATGACAGTTGTTGGTAAAGTATGTAAGCTAACGCTAGCTTACTGACTGTTGGCTCTGCTGCTGATCACCTGTCTCTTCTGTCTGGCAGAGGTCACAGTGTCAGAAGTCCACAAGAAGATCCGAGCAGCTTTTGAAGCGTTTGACTATGAGTCTAATAACACAGTGGATGTCCGGTGAGCTCCTACACTGTACAGACGATGATGGTTCACATCATCTCCTCCCAGCCTGATTGTTGTTGTGATGGATAAACAAACAAAATCTCCCTATAAAACCTGTAACTCTTTTATTTTACACACTGGTTAAAAAGATGTTAGACATATTGAACAAAACATATTTAATGGTAAGCTAGGTGCACTCCTGACCAGATGCACTTAGTTAAGATATTCTCAATATATTGATTAACTTCTACATTTAGACCTGATCCTGTCAAGTCTGAATATGTTTTGTTAATTAACATAATCCATAGTATCTCCCCCATGTGGTGGGTGGGTTTGAATAACCTAATCTCACGCCATTAAGGGCAGTCTGTGTTGTATGTATAGAATCAATTATATAGAGTAACACATTAAATACAGTAAATATGTAGTTTTTGTGTAAAGCTACACCTATTTCATCCTGTAGTTTTTAAATGCCTCCCTGCTGCCCCCAGCTTATGTATACCATTTGGAAGAAGGACAACTATAACACATCTGGTTTGCCATTTAAAGGAGCAGTTAACAATTTTTCAAGTTTGTCTTAAAACAACAGTCAAGTGCCCAAATGAACACTGAAACATGTCTTTCTTGCCATAATCATTCCTCCTGTTCATACTGACCATTTGAAGATCTCTTCATAAAGCACTCACAATGTAAGTGATGGGGGCCAAAATCCACATTCCTCCTTCTGTGCAAAAATATATTTAAAAGTTTATCTAAAGTTAATGTGAAGCTTCAGCTGTCCAAATGAGTCAAATCAAGTAAATATCTCTCAATATTACAGTCTTTTTAGTGCTAAAGTCCCTCTTTTTGTTACTATACTTCCACTGCAGCTCAACAGGGAAACACAAAGAGGGAATTTGATGCTAAAAAGACTGTAAATGTGGCAGATATGCACTTTATATGACTAACTCAGACTGCTGAAGCCGCTTCAGATCAACTTTTAAATGCATTTTTGCACAATATGACTGTGTGGACACACTGTGGATTTTGGCCCCATCACTTACATTGAAAGCACATTTGAAGGGGATCTTTTAATAGTCAGTATGAACAGGAGGAATGATTTAGTGTTCATATGGGCACCTCACTGTTGTTTTAAGACAAACTTGAAAATTTGTGAACCTATATTTTAAATAGGGTGAGGAGGCAGCTCACATTGGCAGCGATTAAGCAAAAAGTTGGTTGTTTGACATAAGATGAGAACAAATGCTGAACAGTGGCCAGTAAGCTTGGGCAGAGATAGGTGAGGAAAACATGATTAATGTATCTCTCATGGAGACTGCTACAATAAAATGAGTCTTTACACACGTAGGTAAATAGTGTGTGTAGTGTAACATGACACTTTCAACTGCAGCTTTTCTGTTGATTTCCTGTAATGTGTTTGTTTACCAGTGAGATCGGGACCATCATCTATTCCCTGGGTTGCTTCCCCAGTCAGGCAGACCTACATGACTTTATAGCAGAGGTCAGAACAGTGTTTACTTATATTTTGGATGAATAAAACAAGCAATCAAACATATCATCTGAGGCTTTCTTTATTTTCATATATATATAAAAGTTCATATATATGTTATACTACTGTATCTACTATGCCTGGAGAAGTAATGTCATCACATTAAAATGTGCCACCATATTAAAATGCCACTTCTATTTTTTAATATTGCACTTAGTCTTAAAGATGTTCTTAACATCTATAGCAACTTAAGGTGACATTATAATCAGTCAGTTTTCTTAGAAAACTCAGAGTTTGTTGTTAAAGGGTCAAAACCAGCAGCCTTGTCCTGTTTAACCAGGTGGAGGAGGACCACACAGGATACATCCATTTGGACAAGTTCCTTCCAGCCATGACCAAAGTGCTGTTGGACCACAAGTAGGACCCTTTTATTATTATCTGTATCCTTGACTGATGACAGCTGTGTTGTTTTACTTGAAAAAAATTTTTCTGTGCTTAAAATTGCTAAATGGACATTACAATGTGTACTCCATTATGCACAGTTTTGGCTTTAGGTTGCCCACCTCTGGAAATATTCCTACAGTTCAGTCCAATGAATAGAGGCTTCATTTCCTGGGATCAAGCTTTACTTTTTATAGTTACAGTGATATAGACTACCGGTAAAGATGCCATAACAGCCAGGGCGAGTGCTGTAATAAGCCATAGTTTGGGCTTGGAAATTACTAACAAAGGCTTTACTATCTTTTTTATTTTATTATTTTATTTTTTAACTGCCATGTGATTGCTGTAAAATCAGTTTTACTTTCATCACAGTGTTAACTGTATTTAGTATATCATGTCGGTACTGCTTGGGGGGTACCCTCCTACTACAAGTTAGTGTGTGTGTGTGTGTTAGGTTCACTCCCATCCCTGAGGACATTCTGCTTCAGGCCTTTGAGGTGAGACCAGCATCTGTTCTTCTGTATAGTTGTAGTTTAAAGAGGTTAGCGAGCAGTCAGGGTCTCACAGTTTTAGATCCTGTCTACCTCCCTTTTCAGTGGGCAAAACCAGTGACTGCACAGCACCTTACCAGTCATTTTCCATTGGAGACAAAATGTTGAATTTCAATTTAATAAGTTAGCTAAGAACATCTGGTAGCATTAGTGCTAGCAAGTAAACAGTAATGTACAAGATTTCATACAGTAAATGTATCTGTAGACGTTAGAGCAATATACTGTCAGCAGAGTGAATCTCACATCACAGTGTTGGTTACTGGTGTTTTTTAAAACATAAAGGCAGTTAAAGCTCCGCTGTGTTGTCAGGTACTGGACAAAGAAAAGAAGGGATACCTGGAGCTAGAGGAGCTGGCAAAGTACATGACATTGGAAGGTAAAGCAAAAGCTCTCCATCTTTACACTGTGAGGTAAAACAAAGATTAGATTGTGTGGTGAAAAGTAGCAGATTATCTCATAGATTTGGTTTGGTGCGTCTAACATTCCTCTTACTTCCATAAATAACCTGTAATGTATGTACTGTTTTTAACCGTGCGTGTGTTGTGATTGTTTATGTTTGTCTTTAAACCAGGTGAGCCCTTCACTCAGGAGGAGATGGACGAGATGCTGACAGCACTCGCTGACAATGAAAAGAACCAAATTCATTACAGAGACTTAATCAGCCAGCTGACCATAGACACCGGCATGTAGGCAGTGTTACCATGTTTGTTTCTGTTCATAAATGATCAAATCCACAGGTCTGTGTATGTTCAGGGTTTGTGTTCACATCTGTAGTGTACGTATTTCTGATACTGTTTGATAAATAAATGTACATAACTCAATCCTGACTGTTTTCAGAATTACATACACATTACATACAGAATTCAGAAAGAAAACTTTTTGGTGGTATTGGCACATTTGGGCAAGGTTGTCAATGAAGGAGCAACACCCCTAATATGTATTTAATTAGAGATAGATAAATCAAATAATTTTGGTATAACATAGTTTTTATAGTTATAGATAATTCTCTACGTCTAAGCTCTCTTACCTCATTACCAAGCTTGACATGGCAGAGATGTAACTGTAAATATGTAAATATATATCAAGTCAGAAGGCAAATATCACCATTAATCAGGTTTGCTAGCTGAAGCAACGCACGTTTTGGTTGTAAATTCAGGCTCATTCCAGCTTGTGTGCGGTCTACTCCTTTAATTTATGACTGATAGAGCATCTCTGTGGAGCAGCGGATGAGATTTATACCACACATATTGTGATCATTGCCCCTCTCTGTCTCTCTGTTTTCTGTCACCTCTCATCTGTCTATTATCAAATAAAGCATATACTGTGATGATGTGGCCTGCCTTCACCTGCACCCAGGGTTACCTAGCGGGGTGATGACAGGACTCAACCATTGTTTTTTTTTTGTTTTTTTGTTTATCAATTTCTGACACTCTCCACATGTACTGAAATGCGTTTGTGCAAGAGAGAGAGTTTGCTGCTGCTCCAAACCCCAAATACTCATGCTTGCTCCCTCTGATGATTCAGAACCTGGGTTCAGACGTGAGGCTGAGGCTTCATGCTGGTCTTAAAATACCTCCTTACTAGCTCTGCAGTACGAGAGCTGTATGGAATGTTACAGGTACGTTATTACATCGGACATGTTCATTTTGAATCCTGTGTACTATTGATATGACAAAGGAAAACCCAGCAGATCAGACCCTTTCTGATGTCACCTGTTAATCTGCTTTAGTTATGTTTAGGGTTCTTTGTTGAGCATATGAGAACATTGTCAAAGAGCAAGACTGTGTTAAGTAAAGCTAAACTTCTTATAAGTCTTAGGGCTAATTTCTTACCCAAAACTGTAAGCATAATATCAAATATAAGGTTTTCAGGGTCTGCAATATTATTTGCTCCTGCAAACACAGCAGATATAGAGTATAGCAGTAATTAAACCAAGGTCTTTGTGTAATTTAAAAGGTTTAGGACACAATCCCTCTAGTGCAGTAGTCTCAATAAGGTAAGAGGAATCTGGAGATTAAAATAGATTTTTTCTGTAACAACACTATTATATCTGGGCCCACTGGTAGAAAAAGAAACAGGAGGTAATCTGGATATTCATTTGACGGTTATGCACAAGCAGAATGAGAATTCCCTTTATGAAATTAAATGTGTAGGAAAATGTTGGTAGCGGGAAGGAAAATACCAGGAGTTGTGATATGGTTATGATGAAGAAACTATGAAGTGACAGCACTTATCACAGGTGTCTCAGGCTTAGAAGAAGAATTAGGCTTGTTATGACAAATGCTTATTTGTCCGAAGTACTTGCTTAAGGAAATGCAGTGTCAGCCATGATGGGCATGAACCTGATTAACAGATGACCCCTTGTATCATAAAATAAATAAACAAAGCAATGATCGTGGTATCAGCTTAGCCTTTTATCATAGGTGATTCTGCATTGAATAGTTAACATGCATGAAACAGTTACACACAACTTTGGAACATGGATGAGAGGACTTATCTAGAGCTTAGATAAGTAAATGATATGGTAGCAAATGCAAGCAGCTCTCGATCCGAGCATGAATGCATGCTGAAGTTCTGCTTTAAACATTTCACAGTAAAAACACGACCCGTTACTCTTGGTTTCCAATCACTGCGTAAGAGAAACACATTAGAAAATTAAAAACGTAGGCTTGGAATAATAGAAAAAGTCTGTATTAAACATTCCCTTTTCACTAAACACCAAAAGTCAGACAGACAGAATAAGGTTCATTTACCTTCAGCATAATCAAACATAATCATCAGTACAATCTTGATACAAAGAAAACATTTAAAGGGATTCCTTTAATTTTAGGTTCATATTCTCTCGACCTCATACTTGTTGCATTGTAGCATAAATGAATGTGTTTCTCTCTGAAAATGAAATTTGCTCTTTGAGGAGCAAGTTTTAACAAAACTAATGAATACATGTTGAAAGCAAACAAAAAAAACAACACTCCACTCCATATTGAGTGTATTTGTGGGCAGCATACTTCGATGGGAATGGAGAAAACAACTGAAGATGGATCTGTGCAGGAATGTTTGACTTTGTGATCACAACATTTTCATTTAAGTCCAGTCAGTTGAGTAAATAGAGTTTCAAATGGAAGTGATCAAACCCTGAAAAGAGTGAGATGGTAGTGTGATAATGGCCATTCAGAGAGAGGGCCCAATTTTAAATTCTACATTATCTCTATTTTAAATTGAAATCCAAAACATAGTGGCTGTGACGTGTGTGTGTGTGCATGTGTGTGTGTGTGTGAAGTGGCAGTGGGCCTGACTACCATTAGAGATCCAACAATCAGCAGTATGTGGGTCTTTATGGTAGCTGGATAATAAAGGGAGAAAAATATCTGGTCTCTGATCCTACTACGAGTGAGATGAAGACTAAACATGGAAAATATAATCTCAGAGTGGTCCGCTATTCCACAGATTAAAAGGTGGGTAACACCATGGTTTTATGAGAAACTATAAACTAGACAGTGTTTCACTGTATTTCATGAGAATGTGAAAACCAGCTGCCAATCTTCTGCCTTACAGCACTGTTTTCTGGAGCAGTCCACACTGGTTATTTGGTCCTTAAAAAGCTATAAATAAACATGAGATGAGAATAGGGGACAAGGAAGAAATATGACAGACAACAGAGACATATGACAAAGGAAAATGGGAAGAAGAAACAAAAAGAGGATGGAGGTAGAGAGGACATTTGTGACATCATATCCAGCTACCAACAGTGGTCTTGTAAAACTTGCTTTTTGCATTATTGCACTGCAACTGACACACAGAGGAATGACAACATTAAAACAAATCAAACACACCCAAACATGTATGTAAAATTTTCACATATATTGGGAAGAATGGGAGGTGATCACAACACTAGTTTTCTATTTTAAATCTTCTTTGCCTTTGAGATAAGATAAGAGAGGGATGAGGCAGGATGGAGCCTTCTCATTAAAAGGGTTCAGATGTGACCTTCTATGTATGACAGGATCTGTCAGGTTGCCTCATCTGAAATTTGCAATAGTCAGTAATAACAGTTATCAATTTGCTGTATAGTGGAACCACAGGTTTGATGACTTTTCTTTCATCAAAGATCATTTTAGTTTAGTTTTTCAGCTCGTAGCCTAAACTAAACTTTGGGGTTTTGCCCTGCAACTGGAGCAAAGCTATAATGCATCCCTATAAAATCGACCCCGTGTCTGTAAGACTTTATCCAAACCCCATCCCTCTTTATCACATCCCAACTGAAGGCCGAGTCTTGTAAGGCCTTGGAGAAATAGAGAACAGGTGATTACAATCATTAGAGTCGGATGATGGGCTACAATGATTTGGCAAAGATGACGGCATGATGTTGAATAAAAAGTGGGGCAGAAGAGGACAGTTTCAGCTCAAAGTTTTGGTTCTAAAACCAAATAAAGTGGATGCAAGAGGGTTTTGCACTCTGGCAAAGATG
Organism: Thunnus maccoyii; assembly: GCF_910596095.1. NCBI lineage: Eukaryota > Metazoa > Chordata > Actinopteri > Scombriformes > Scombridae > Thunnus > Thunnus maccoyii. The sequence goes on along the minus strand of NC_056533.1, from coordinate 16,926,359 downwards.
GTGTAATTACATATTCTTGTATGTCCATAGACATACTGAGCCTGTAAATTAAAAAAAAAAAAAAAAAAAAAAAAATCAGGTGGTCTAACCTGATGACCAAACCACTTTACCCCATCATCTGACTCCTATGAGTGATAATCGGTTTTCCTCATGGTCCACCTGGGTTGTGAGCTGCAGAAGTGATAGCATAAGCCTGATACCTGTCACAGTCAGTACCTGTGTTTGCCAAGACGGCTATGTTGCATCACACCTAGATCAAGTTTCCAGAGTCACGCTGTTTGCCAACCTCTGGTTAGCACAACACGCAGATAGACCATTTTAGTTTCCTTCTCTAGATTTGCAGCACCAGACCAGCAGCTGAGATGTTGTCTCCTCCACCTGCAGTTTGGTAAACCTCAGTGCACACCAGCACTGGCGCCACGCAGATCTCGTAGTCCTCCTCATCCCAGCAGCTGACAGGCCTGGTCTCCTGCAGGGGAATACGCTGGCTGCCCTCCCGCCGGCTCACAGAGAACGAGTCGTCCATGATGAGCCTTGCCTTGCTGGGGTCAATGTCATTGGAGCCACAGACATGGCGGTTAGCTGTGAGTGAGGCCTTGGCAGTGGCTGACATGGTGTTCTTCCACTGGGAGCCGCGTGTCACGATCATGGCCTGAAAGGCCAGCGTGTGGACATGGAGCCTGGTTAGGGGCTTACCCTTAGCACTGTCACTTTCTGCTCTGGCATCCCTGTAGCGCTGGTTGATAATGCGATAGACCTCCCTCATCTGGTCCAGGACAGTAGCTACACGGGGGTTTGGGTCAGACAAAACTGTGATGTTGGAGCCTTTAAGTAGACTGAGCAGGTTGGGAAGTTCCTGTTCATTCATCCCTAAAGAGTCCGCCTGGGGAAAGCAGAATCAGGATGAGTCACATGCAGTCCTCTGTACTGTGCATCTTGAAACAAGACTATGGCCCCATTTACACCCAGTATTAGCATGTGATCAGTATCTGGACACGTTATCGGGATAATGACATCTGATCTGTGGGACTTTGCATTTACACCTGGTATTTAAATGCTCTCTTGTTTTCTCATTACTATCTGTGTTGTGATCAATCTCAATATGCAAATTAGCTAGGCAGAGCTGGCAGACTTGTCAACAAACATGGTGCCTTTAAATCTTATATTAACATGCCTTTTTCCTTATCAGCGTAACGTATCCTGATACAGATCGCATTTTAATGCCAGGTGTGAATATGGTGTAAGGGTCTACACCCACGCTAGCAGCTTTGTGAGGCTGTACTTGTGTACAGTGCTCTGAGCTAAATGCTAATGTCTGCTAACATGATTAAAATTTATCCTGAGGGGGCATGAATGTGTGCACTACATTTCATAACAATCCATCCAAAAGTTGTTGAGTCACTTCACCCAAAACTGTATAATTTCAACCTTCTGGTGGTGTTAAAGGAAAAGTCAAGGATCACCAAAATCATCTGGGAACCATGAACATCTGTACAAAATTGTGTGCCAATCCATCTAGTAGATGTTATTGATGATATTTCACAGTATACATGAAAACTTTGACCTGCTGGCGGCACTACAGGAGAAGTCAGGGTAACAGAATTCATCCTCTGGGCACCATGAATGTCTCTATAAAATTTATTTGCCATCCATCCAATAGTTCAGTTTCAGTCTGGATTAAAGTAGTAGACCGACCAACTGACTGACAGACATCTGGCAATAATATAATCTTTCACTGTGGTCAACAGTGAAACAGTGGAAAGTGTAATTTATTTTGGAAAAAAACTCTGACGGCAATTCTAAAAATGGCTCTTTGTCAGGTGGACGTCACACTCATATATGCACTTCGGCGTTTAGACTGGTATGTTACTTTTCCGAGCTGAGAGGAATGAACCATACTTGCTGTGTTGGCTGAAACAGCAGCATCTTTTTTGTGTTTTAAAGGTTTCTGGACATCAATGGATTTCTACAGCACAGCAGCATATTAGCTACATCAGGCTGTAGCTAGACAGACAGCATTTTATAATTGTGAGTAACCATTAATAAAATGGGCCAGAACATATTCCTACATGTGAAATGGTTTTACAGTTATGTTTTCTCAATACTGTTCACAACATGTGAGAAAAGAAGGAATCTTTCAACTTTGTAATACAGCTAGAAACTACAGTAGCAAGTAATACACTAAACAGATGTAAATATACAGGAAGGGAAATACAACTTCTGTTGAGTCACAGACTGTTTTGTTTACAAATATATTCAACAAATTTGACTACAAATCTAGTTTCACACTACCTGGTATTATTTTTCAGACTAGGGATAAATATTAGTCATTATAGTTATAATAAGTTTTTCACCCTTATGATTTTGTAATCATTCTAGTCATTCTGAGTAACATGTGAATTATTGCGATTGATTTAATTGTTCAGTCATACATACATGAGGGATGACATAGTGAAGTAGGTCTTCCATTATACTCTCTTCTACAAAACTGGCCATCTCAAAATGGATGCCAATGGGGGGAGATGAGGAGGACAGCAGGTCAGCCAAGCGGGAGAGGAGCGCATCACGCTCACCTGGAATGATGACAAGGCGATAGGGAGTGAGGTGGAGTATGACAGACAAAAAAGGCAGAGAAGGTAAGATATCAGAAAAGGACAGAAGAAAGAAGAGGAATGGAGACAAATGAAATGACTGAATAACAGCAACAGCACCAAGTTATAATCACTCATTACAAAGCAATAACAAACAGAGTGACTTTCTTTCAAAAATCAAACCACTTTTTTCTTTTTTTTTCTATTTAAAATGTGGGCAAAGTCCTGCCAAATTCAACTCTCGACTATTATTGGCTGGATTGATTGGCTGGTGGTGACCACATGTCACTCTCTATATATCTGACTGAATGTGTCAAGCTAACATGATTAGCTTAGCATAACATATTTTCACCTTAATGATTATCAAAATAATATGAAATAAGTATAATTATACCAGTCCTACTCTGTAGATTATTCTAGAGAGAATCAAACACTTGTTTCCGTTATCTTGTTGTGATTTAAAAACTATGAATTTTAGCACTATCCCATTTCAGTGGTGCGACAGAAAGCAGCTGAAACTAATACTAGATGTTCCACATCAGCAAGAATTGAAAGGTTGTCACCAATTTCCTTTTACCTGACTGGAAAGGGAAGTTGTCCATCATTTGCAGTCCGCCCACCACCAGCAGATCTGGATCAAAGTCTTGAAGTTTCTCTGCAAATTTCTCCATGGAGGCCAAGTAGGGGTTATGGTCATCACTGTGGATGATATATCTGTAGACCACATAAATATACATAAGGCTTAACACAGTCATCTTGGAGCCTGAGAACACTTCATAGCTCTATTGTTCACAACATTCACTAAGTCCAGCGTATACAGTGAAATACCGCGCTGGCTCAAATATAAGTAGTTTGCAATTTGTGATTCCTCAAGGTTCTCCAAACCTCCACCAAACAATCAGCTAACACATACCTGTTGGCTCTACGTGAGGTATAGTGTCCCCAGCTGGCACCAGATGGATACTCCAGGATGAGATGGATGTCTGGCTCCTCTACTATGTTACCAGCCACTGGAGAGACAGATGTAGGTGACAGAGGGAGGATGGAGTTGGAGATAACAAGTTTCATTAAAAGAGAGTAGAGAGCACAGAGGAAGAGGTGAAGGGAAAGGAAGGGTAGAGGAGAATGCAGGAAAATTATTGAGTGAAGTAAAATCGTTGAGAGAAACAAAGGGATCCTATAAGGCATTAAGGATGCACCAGTGTGTGTGTGTGTGTGTGTGTGTGTGTGTGTACCTGTGATGTGCTGGGACAGGACATCAGTAAAGTCGGGGCTGAAGCTTCCCCCCAGCAATATGTCACATCCCTCAGTTGCCATGCGACCAGCCATTACCGGGGCATTTCCACCTACTGACCATCTGTTCCCAGGTAAATCACGGGACGCCTCCACCAGCTCACTAAAGAGGGTGTCATTTAGCATAAAACGCCTGCAAGAGAAAGAAAAGAACATATGACCAAACTGAAAGACAAGAACTTGAAAGTACTCGCATCATTTTCTATAAACACCTTTTCTTTTTGTCTTGTGTTTTAATACTTTATGTAATTTCTAAATTGCAACTGTGTATGAAATATGCTCTATAAATAAAACCAATGTAATTAAACCTGAGAGACTTGTTGACCTGATCTGTTCCCAGACATTAATGTGTGTAACCAAAATTCTATGAAACAGGGAATTCAAAACATTTGAATGGATTTCCCCAAGAAGAATGCTTCTTCTCAAAAATGTTACTTGTTTGTCTTATACCAAAAGGACTGACGTGTTTTATGCCATGAAGCTCTGTTGGGAAAACACACGGGTGACGTGTATCAAGGATATTTAAGTTTAAGACACAAGAAAAAGAAATGTACACTACATAAGTAGAAGTGCGACAAATAGGACTTAAGGATACAGGGAAGAAGATAAAGTGCACAGGAGCTTAAGACATTTGAGAAAGCAATAGAAAGAGTACAGTGCGAGTTAAGTGCGAGTCAACATAAACTCTTCTATGGTTTTCGGCAGTGCAGGAGATGCAGGTTGTGGCACCACTTGTTGCTACGAGGCTCCTGAAAAGCCTTTTGAACACTGACAGCCTTCTGATAAAAGCAGAAATATTTTTGACTTCACAGTCCTGTCGTTCCGAGTGCTAAAAGTGCAGCAATCACATAGAAATAACAAGAAAAAAAAGTGTTGTGAAAGAAGGTTTGAAAAACTGTAGCCTAAAACAGACTAAATGTACCAGAACATTCTACAGACAACAGTATGTATGAGTTTAGCCTGGTTAGCCTGACTCGTCTCTTCACGCTCATCTATATGTCACACACTACCCTTTTTCTCTCTAGAGACGTAAAATTGAAACTGTGGTGCAAGTGAAGTGAGAGGAACTGAAGGGAAACAGAAGTAAAAGCAAAACACACTGGGCAACTTAAAATGAAAACTTAAAAAAACATTTAGCTTAAAAAGCTTAAAAGTTATGAATTCAGACTTTATCCACGCAAGTTTGTCATTTGGTTGATGTGTTTTCTATCTACAATTGTAAATTACATGAAAAACAGGCAAGTAAAATACTCTAAATGCTGGAAACAACATTCATTCACTGTCTCTCTCACACATTGCCTTGCCCTTTCTCTCCATGATGACTTTGCAAGCCTGTTGCCTTTAGGTGTTAATTCCAGACAATGAACAAAGGCTCACAGGCGCCACAGCAACAACAGGAGCAGCCACCAATGACAGAGAGGAGAGGAGAGATGAGTTCAACAGCACAAATCTTAATCCCTAATACTTTAAAATGGCTGCCCAGATGCTAACTGATAAATAAAAAAGCAGACAGAGAAAAGTGCTTGTTTTGTTCGACCAACAGTCAAAAACCCAGAGAAGGTTTGGCATCTTTGCTTGATGACTTTTAATTGATTATCAATGGACTAATCGATTAACTGACTAATTGTTTTGGCACTTTTTATTAGTATGCATGGATCTTAAAAATAAATCCATTTAACTTCACAGTGGAATAAAAGATTGTTTTTGAAAGAGCATGTGAGGCGGGAACTATGAGTCAGGAGCACAGCAGCCTGAGGGGCGTAACTAATCGGCTACTCTTGGCTGATCTCAAGCCTCACAAAAATAATATCTTCTTGCCATTCCCCCTCTTACCCATCCAACCACACACACACTGACAGCACACACATTTGACATAACAGATGGATAAGAAGAATCACATATATTGTCCTAACAAAGAAAAGACTGAGCACCACTTACTCTGCAGCAGCTCCTGGTGCAAAGAAGTAGGCAAAGCTCTGAGCCAGCTGCTCAGCGTTTTCTATGTAGTCATGATGTAGCGGCTGGTCTGTGGGAGGGAGGCCAATCTTATTAAGCAACGATACTCCGTCCACTATCAGGTCCACACAGCCACCAAAACCTGCGGTGACAGAGAGGGGCAGAAAAGAAAGACAAAGAGAGATAAATATGCAATAAAAGCAATGCACAACAAGAGGGAGACCATAAAAAGAGATAAAGAGGTGGCCTGTAGGGGGAACGGGGCAGGAAGATGGTTGTGAAACAGGAAGATATTTATGGGGTACTGTGGTCAAACTGAAAGGTACAAACAGAACATAGAGAAAGGTAATGCCAGTGTGCAGCTTTAGTAAACGGAGCAGAGGGAAACCACCGAGCAGCTGCATCTGATGTTGCGACATTTGTCTGCCACCGTGGTTGGTCAAATGATCTGATACACCAATATAGTTTCAGCTGTGAATTTAGCGCAAGTAGTTAAAACATAACAACATATTGTGTAATCACATTAATCACACAAGACAAAGGTAAAACAACATGCAAAATCAGAACAGAAGAAAGCAGGCAACAACATGTAGCAACTATATTTGTTATAATATTATCAGGAACATTGTGTTGTAACCCTAATTCACCATCCAGAGCACCAAATAGCAATACATAAGGTTTAGATGTAACTTTTTGAGACATTATGTAACTATGCTATACATGGGATGTTAATATATCTAATTCTGAATAATAACTTGATAACTACAATGTTTACAGGTTTGACTGCGTGGCTGTCAACTGGGTAAAGGTTGGACAGATAGGGCATCACTTTTGATGTGTGTTTGTATCAAGGTTCAAAAGGACAAGATAGGATTAGAAATCTGTCTGAAGCAGTTTGTTGTCTTCAGGTGCAGAAATCCACCTTTTAATACTGATAATGACTTGATGACCACTGCTGAGGCACAAGTCACTTCGGTGGTACCACTCACTATTATACTATGCCTTTGTGTAAAGGTGAGGGTGTGAGACCATGGAGTTGTCAACAGTGTAGGCTGATAACTAGCTGTCTTCATACCAAAGCTGAAGTCGGGGGAACCTAAAAATACATTCTTTATGGTTTTTAACTACAGCAACAGTGGTAAGTACATCCCCCAATTCCCCAACTGCCTCCACTATTTAGGCAAGTTTGTACTGGACATGTCACACATAAGCTACCACTTATACTAGTGATATTAGCCCATAAGTTCAACCACATTCCTGCATTCATTGTGCAAATTGTAGCACCTACTTGCCCATATTTCTATGCACTTGTCATTGTCCCTCATCAGTTTAAACACAGCAGGCCTGGACTGCAGAGCTCCACAGAGAAGATGATATGTCTCTGTGGTGTCCTGTTGGACGATGGAGGAACAAACTGGTTCCAGCTGGTCAGAAAAGATGCTGGTCTGGACTGAAAAACGATGACTGTGCACATCTTACAGAGTCACCCCTCATTCACAGAGTTAGGTTTGACTACAGCACACAAAACCAGACATTAGATCTCCAACCTACATTTCACTTGGTCTGTCATTTGCTCACAAATCCTGACATTTTCAGCACTCACTGAAAAAGTCTGTGTCTCATTTAAGATTGACGTTACTGCCTATCTTTCCTTTGTTCCTTATTTTCAATGGCTTACTAAAGTTTGTAATAAGTCACATCAGTATTAGCCTTTCAAAGTTCCAGTATACACAGCGGGCAATCAACTTTAATTTATTTATTTTTAATTTAAAAATGAGAGCAATGAATGAAGTTAACGTCAACCTAGATTATCGGTAATTTAGCAGTTAAATAACCTTAATGTAATGCTTATTTGGTTTCCAGCTAATCAATTAGTAACCCTAAAGTCTAATGAGATTAGGCTAGCTGCCGTTAGCACCGTTAGCACTTACCAACAGCCACTTTCGGTCTTGTGACGTCGTTCATTCCCACTTTGCGCTCAGCCCGGAGCAGAGAGGACAGCACGGTGTCCAGCCGGTCGTCCAGTACTCCATTCTGGGGTGACCGGAACCAGAAGGCTAAAAGAACCACAAACAAGGACACAACAGGCCCATATTTCATCCACGAAACCCTGCCTCCTCCCTCCATCGCTCGCTGACTCGCTAGCTCCGGCGGCTCTCACTGTATGTAACGAGCTAGCAGTTTCCGCCCGCTCCACCAGTAGTAAGAGAGGAGCGTTGGGTTGTCTGTTTGTTTTGAGAGTCGGAGTGTCCCGGAAATACCTTAACTGGGCGGAATGATGTACTTCAGTCACTTATTCAATACAGCGCTGCTCCAGCTGTGTTATGTTTCGGTATGTGTGAACCACTTACATACATTTTCATGTAAAGAAATCTAGTTAGTATTTTATTTTAGCCCAAACACAGTTTTCCAAGTTACAGATTTGAAAAGGGAACAGGTCGGAGTTTAAAACGAGCAAACTGTTTTCTACTACGAAGTGGGAGTGTTTGTTTACGCTGACAACAAGGCGGAAGTATGGAAACTTTGAACTCATTTGAAACTTTGAGATCAACTGCATTTCTGACTTTTTCCCCCCATTATCACTGTGTGTGTGTGTGGTTTTGGACTTATGTTTTTAAAATTTGCTGCTGCATTGTAAATCACTTTGAGCTGCATTCTGTGCATGAAAGGAGCTATATATAAATAAAGTTAATGAAATGCCTTGCTTTACCTTTATGTTATGTTATATATTGAAAAAGGTTACTTGATGTATACCTGCAAAAATTGGTCACAAAATAAAGTTCATTCATTCATCGGTACAGATGACTTAAGAAGCAGGATGTTTCTAGCTCATCCTGCTAACATAACAGAAAATGTTATCACTTTGCTTTAGAATGAATATTCATCAGTTCATCTCAAAACCACCACCCAAATTCTTGTTGTTTAGATGCAATGGAAACTGAATGGGAATAGATTCACATCAACTTGCACATTTCCCGTCTGTGGATCAATAAAGTCTTAATATAACTTGCTCATTATCTATTACATCTTGACCCACAATTTCCTAGCGAGTCAGTCTTATCAGGCTAAGGAGGCTTCAAATCACTCAGATAAAATGTCACATGAATGAAATTCCATGATGCACATTCAAGAGTAACAACACCATACTGGGAGCCAAAGTAATCAGATTTTTTTAAAAATTTTTTATTTAATTCAGAACATAAAAGCTATGTGCCAATATTTTTGGTCTATAAAGGCAGACAACAACACTCCATCTCATATCCATCCATATATTTAAAAAAAAAAAAAAAAGATATTGATGAGATATTTCTCATCTGATACTCAACACTTAAAAACACTAATAGGCACAAATTACAGTGAGTAGATCCTAACATTGTGGAGTGACATTGGTGGCACTGAGAAATAAAAATGGCAATCAATATGAAGGCTGTGATCATTTAAAATTAGACACATTCAAACAAACTGACCTCCTCTGCTCCATTAGGCAGAATCTTATAATCTATGTCAATCACATAGCTGTAAAACAGCTCACACTTTCCACCAGTGCAAAAACATGTGACGGGGGTGGGGAATTCAAACAGTTATGGTCCACCCAAAATCACCTGAGATAAAATCAAATGTACTAATGTGTCTTTCCTCCTGTGCAACCTTTAGACTGACTATGTCTTTAAAATGGTGACACATAGTTGCTGTCATACTCAATCTACTAAAACCATCTTAATGTAGATAAGGTTACTCTTAAGTTTTTTCTGTCTGCTGTCAATAGAAAAACCTCATGCTATGTGTGCACGGGGATCAGTGGGTTGTAACTGTCACGACTAAAAGCAGTTAAAAAGGTGTTGAGAAGTTCCAAGTTTAGGCAAGCCGAGTGTGTCTCCCTCTAGTGATTATGTAATGACACTGCCTCTCCAAACCTGCAACACAAACAAACAGAGTTAGTTATCATTATTGATTAATCCGTCGATTATTTTCTCAATTAACAGATTATCACTGTTTCTCTAAACCCAAGATGACGTCCTAAAATGTCTTATTTTGTCCCAACCATAACAAACCAGTCCATGACCCAAAGATATTCAGTTTACTGTCAGAATACTAAAACAAAAACAAAAACCTGAAAATATTCACATTTGAGAAGCTAGAATCAGAATTTGGACATTTTTTTCTCTTAAAAAGTTAGTCCAAATGATTAACCTGTAGCAGCTTTCTCACTTAGAATATATTTTGCATATTTTTTTTAATTGTTAATCCTTTCTTTTTTATATTATTTAGGATTAATAAACTTAATTTTGTATATATTTTTGACTGTTGTGCACCAAAACACCAAGGCAAATTCCTTGTATGTGCAAACCTACATGGCCTGATTCTGATTAATTTAATAGTTGACAACAAATCAATTAAATGGTCTAATCATTGCAGCTCTACAGATCACATACACACTATTAAAATTATGTTGAGGATTTTACAAAGACAAAAGCCTATCAGAGTTGAAATGAGAGCTGCTGAAGTGGTAAATGGTCAACAGTCACTTTAGGACTATGAGGCTTGTGTACAAACACTAATCAATACATTACATTAGAGAGATCAATACTTAATATCCCCATTACATGTTGTTTTGGTGTCTTACCTTAAGTTTTTATTTGGGAATTCCTGCCACAACCTCAGACTCAATACTACAGTGATCTGATCCACGCAGGATTTTGAAGAATCCTGAAGACCAGAAACAAACGAGAAGACAGTTGACACATAAATTCTCAGTTTTAGCAAATGTGCAAAAAAAAAAAAGAAAAAAAAAAAAAGAAAGCTTAAACCCAAAACCAACAAGTGGATGTTTGTAAGCATAAAATATCTGCATGTCTTCAGGGATTAAAGCAAGAAAAGATTTTTGAGCCTGAAAACTGGTCCAGGAGGAAATGTGTACAATGTATTGAATTAAGTATTATATGAATTTAAAACTGCTGCCTGAAATCCAGCCTGATGCCTGAGAACTTTACGTCCTGTGTCTTAAGTGTGACAGTATACAGTATTGCATGTGTCCATTTGTGTCTCACGTTATAAATAGATATGATGAAATGAATATATATAAAATACAAGGAGTTTTATAAAGCAACGCATGATAGAACTATTTACAAGTTACTTATTTAAATAAACAATACCATAATGCAGAAATAGTATTATTCACCAAGATGCAGAAGAACTTAAATTTGAAGAACAGTCCATTTCAGATCATTAAATAATTAATGTGGCAACCTGTGTCCATTATTTTAATGTTGTAGCTGGAACAGGTCTAACTACACCATACGGCATTAGGTAGTATGAGCTGTAGAAAACATCATATCTTGAAAGCACATTGTACATTTTGCTTGAAAATCTTAATCTTTAAAGTTTCATGTACTTGTCAGATGAACTTAAGTAAGATGTGCGCCAACTTATCAGTTTATCAAGTAATCCTGTAAAATCTAATGCAACCCAAGTATCAAAGAAGTGTTGATTCAACTATGGGACGATTTAAGCTTTCTGTTGGTTGATGGTGATTTAGACTGTTATACTTACAGCGTTTCTAATATCCTGGTTCTCTCATGTACGTATGTAAATGGGGGTGGGACACTGTTTATATGACTTTTGTTATATGAATGAAAGTTAAAAGTATTAAAATGTGTGACTCTGCTCACCGTTATCACCCCAGTCGGTGTTCCAGGAGTTAGCACAGAGCCAGTAGGGAACACCATCCTCCTCCCCCCAACCAAGCATCTTGATGGCGTGTCCACCCACAGCAGACCCAGACACATGCTGATACACACCTGGAGACAAGAAAAAAAAAAAAAAGGCAAGAAACACAATAGAGAAGACAAAGAGGGGAGAGTCAGTGTGTTGTATAAAGAACTTGAGTTCATGTGCATGAAGGAATTTTTTTTTTTTTTTTTAAATAAACAGAGTCACTGAACAAGTTCTACAGTCAGCTTTTATCCACAGGTTGTGAGCATACAAGAGTAGATACTCTATGTGTGTGTTAAAGGTGCACGTGTTCTTACCAGACTTGTACAGCAAAAAGTCTTCATAGACAGTGAAGGCTCCCTCTACTGGGCCGTAAGTGGATATCTCTTGCTGAATCTGCTCCTCAGTTGACAGAACACTGTAAGACGTTTTACCTGCAACACACTTTGAGTTAGGATCCTGTGCTGTGCACATTTTTCACAGTTGTGTTCATCATCATCATCATCATCATCATCATCATCAGGGTTGGACTTCTAGAGGACATAAAAATTCTGCTCGTGTCACATACTGTACATGTGAGACACATCTGACATTACTGGATACATACGCTGGTCAACTCTTTATCAGGGATCCAACAAACACTATGCAAGTATAAGCCAGTCAGTGTAAATATATGCCTGTTAGTGACAGATTAATACTAAAGTTTTGACCACTGATACCAGATTTACTAATAGCTATTAATACATTGACTGAGTAACCTTCATTTCTGATCAAAATAACAAAAACATTTATGTACTGTATGCTGCAATATTTAAAGATGATTAATGAAGATAACTGCTTCAGCTCAGTCTTTTCTTTAGTGTATTTATTATTGCTACAACAGAGCAAAATTGAGTCACATTAAAGCATCACAACCAAATATAAAGTCATAATATTAGTAAACTGAAGTGGAGAGAATATTTCCTGGGGAATCAGAGCCAGAACATAACACAGGTTTTCTTTTATAAAGTAAATACTGGTGAGTAAGCTCAGCTACAGAGCTCGTGTTTACATATTTAACCCTCATCTCTCCCAAACTCTTATTTAGGAGATCAAAACTATTCTCCTGCCTTTCTTACCAAAGTGCTTGTCCTTTTTGTAGCTGGGTGTGTATCCAGCCTCACACTCCAAGACACACTGGGGTGTGTCTCCACCCTCCCCAGTGCAAGGAGGTCTGCTACCATTCACATGGTGCTCACAGGGGGCGATGGTGTAGGGCCGGCAACCTGTGGACACAAAGACGGTGTCAGGATTGTAAAGGACACACACACACACACACACACACACACACACACACACACACACACACACGTCACATCACTCACCAACGTGGGAGTCATAGAGTCCTCCAGAGACCAGACCTTCTTTGGTCCAGAAGTCCCAGGCAGCTGAAGGGTAGCCACCATTACATCTAAAAAAGGAGAGGAAGAAATGTAAATCACAAATGTATCCACGTTTGCATCATCGCAGAGAGTCTGCCTTTATGTATTCTATATGCTATTAAGTGCCAGTATTTGTGCACATAAATTAAAAACTTTTCCCATGTTGCTTTGTCTCACCCCATGCCGCAACTGTCACAGCAGGTCAGCAGATCCTCCGCAGAGATCTCCACGCTGACCTTGGCATTGCTGTTGATGCAGATGCGGTCGGAGATGGCCTCTGCAGCGCCAAATGCCTGTGAGCAGAACCACCAAGCCACGTCACAGAAACACAAATACAAACCATTAAAAAACAGGAAAACAGTCTAGAAGTAATTTATCAACAGAGAACAACAGAAACATTGGTAATCTGTCCTCCAGATGAGTTTTTTTTCCAGGGGGGGCAGGTATAATTTTCCCTTGAAAAGGGTCGAAGAATGAAGGGTGTAGTTTGCTGTACAGATTGCAAAACCTTTTGAGGCAAGTTTGTGATTTGAGGCCATATAAATAAAACTGACTTAACTAATCACAATCTAAAATCATAAACAAAATTCCCCAGACAACCTGTTTCTTCAACAACAATGTTCATCCTCAATCCCAGTTAAATATGGTATCATCTTTTGAGCAATAAGATTTTCCCCTCCTCACCCAGCAGGATCCACAGGACCCCTGGTCTCTGATCTCCTTCAGAGTGGGACAGTTGGGCCACTGCTCTCTTGAGTCAAATTCCTTTGGCAGCTTCACATTTCCAGCGTACTGAACCCTGCAGAGGAGAACACAGTGTTACAGAGTCAAGTGTTACTGTGTGCTACTATAACTACATCGTAAGCAGACTTCATGTACTTCTGTATCTCATGAGTGAGCACGTGGTGCAGCGTCTTGCTCACAAACAATGAAGCTGCTGCTTTAAGCCCAATGAACACTATAAATAATTAGGAGATGCACGACATGACAAAATACATGCTCTCACTGATGTGTTGGAAAAATGAAAGTGAATACAGGCATATTAAAAACATTTAATCCTGTGTGTTTCCCCCCCTCACGTTTTTACCCCCACAGACAGACTATATGTGAGACTCACATGACTGGCAGTTTGGGTCCCTTCAGCATCGTACCGCAGAGTTTCTGGACGTAACTGTAGTCCACATTATGGAAGTTGTGACCAGCCTGCAGCAGATTTAGGCAAATATTGAGGAAATAAAACTGAACACACCCACTGACTCATACGTCCAAGGTAACAATTTGTTGAAGACCAGACAGATGCAAGAACAACGTACAAGATTAAAAAAAAAAAAACAAAGAACAAAACCCAAACTCACCTTCCAGGTAGTGTTGATCTTATTGATGTAGTTGACCATCTCACTGGACAGTGGGTGGAGGCGGGGTCTGGCCAGGCTCACCGACAAGCTGGCAGCCAATAAGAGGAGGGCTGCACGCCACATTTTGCTTGAAAGATACAAAATGAGGACACAAGTTTATTCGTTATTCATATTAAATGTTACAGTTGTGAGCTATGGTAATATTTCTACATAAATTCGGATTCAGTGACTAAACCTTAGCATTAATTACCAAATCAAACCATGTATATTAACTTTCCTAAACTCAGATGCTGAGAGAATCATAATATGTCACAGTTAAAGCTAAAGCTGCATAACTATTAAAAAAAAAAAAAAAAAAAAGCAGAACTTAATCCCAATTGACTGTATATAATTATAAATGCATTTAAAAACATTAAAAATAGGACAGACGATGTATCAACAGGAAATGAGGCAGTTTATGAAAACACATTTGACTCAAACTTCCACATTTGTAATCAAGATCATACTAACATACTTCACTTTCACCACTCACACACCCTCCTGAAACTTGAGTCCTGAAACTAAGCAGATAAAATAAATGCTCATAGATGACTAGACAGCAACACTCTTGTTGCAGCTACAAGTGGAACATACAGTTTACACAGAGGGCGGAGAAAACCCTTTAGACCCAGTCATGCTAGTTAGGAATCCTTTCCAGTGGCTAAACATGCTGCATGAGCACACATGAGCACCTTCAACTCATTCCTTAGATTTAAACCTAACACACACACACACACACACACACACACACACACACACACACACACACACACACACACACACACACACACACACACACACACACACACACACACACACACACACACACACTTTTGTACAAGACTGTCAGTGTTTTTCACATAACTGCGATTATACAGAGTTTCAGTTCCCATTTAAAAGCAGTTCTCTCTCAAATGGCACGCAGGATACACATGATCAGAGGTGAAATGCACAAGTGAGCTTTGAGATCAGATGACTTCCAGACAAAGATCGATGAGAGATCATAATGTAGCCTCTTAAATTGAAGCATGGGGTGTGCTCAGGATAAGAAGGATGGTGCAGCCAGATCAATACCAGTGCAGACACTGTGCTCTTCTATAAACATGATGGAATAATCCTGCATGCCACTTCAAACCCCGACAACCCAAAAAAGGACAACAAATGATGATTTTTTTTTTTTTTTTTTGCAAACTGTACCAGGCAAGATTATCCAAAAATCACCTCACCACCATCATCTGAATCTGTCTGTAGCCAATATGATCTTAAGTGGCATTATTTATGAACATGTTGAAGTATCAATGAATACACTGGCATAGTGTCACACAGATTTTCTCTGGAGAGTAAGGGCTGGTCTGGTGACGTACATGAAAACTCAGCACACCTGTTTAGGCATGTCTGGTTTCTATTACGGAAAAAAGCAGAAGAAAATCCAGTGAAAACACCTTGAGTCTGTCTGAGAGCCAGAAAATATGGATTCCTGTGAAACTGATTTGATAATCACATGACAGAGGCTAATGGATTCGCATCAGCAAAAAGTACACAGAAGGAAGTAAGAATAAAAAAAAAAAAAAAATCTGTTCACAGAACATCTGCTCCCTTATGAAATCACACTGAACTCCATTCAGTTGGCTTCCTTTATCTAAAATTCAAAACAGGGTGTTGTCAGTGCTTAACTTTTAATACCACAAGCAATCGCTATGTGTTAGTCTGTGCACTAGTAAAACATCTTAAAATAGACACTAGTGACTTTCTCGGCTTGTTACTGATGTACATTTTCCACCACTAGGTCATACATGCTGGTTGCAGGGAGGTTTAAATGTGTGTGTGGGCAGTGATTATTTTACATAATGTCTATAGCTGTGAACTCCCTCTATGTTGTGCAGGCTTTTAACTGTGTGCAAACTATGTCATAAAAATCACAATGGGGCACAAGAAAAAAAATCAAAATGACAAGACAAGTTTGAAAGGCACCTATTTGTGAAGTTTTAAGAGAAGTGGTTCAGTCATACTTAGTGGATGGATATGATTTGGGGAAGTGAACCATCAGCATGCTGACCTGCATGGCCTAAAACGATCAGTACTACGTCAATTACTTCATAAACACTTCTCATAGCGAGAGTCACAAAGGCTGCATTAACTTGCTGAGTCATCCTGCAGGGCTGTGATCTCCCCTAAAATGTCACCATATAGGAAATGAAGGCCTGTATCTCTGATGATAACCAAAAGGGGTTGTGAAATGTTCTCCCAGCGAAGGAAGTTAATCATCAAGACAAAAACAGGTGAGTCAGCACCAAAGCCACAGAGCAGGAACATTTTAGTTTCCTCACCAGCGCTCTTATCGAGTGAAACCAGGGTTGAGGTCAGCTGCAGGAGACCTTTTGCTTCTAACCACATTATTTTCAGCTACTTTATCTTCTCATCATAGTTTTATTTTATTGTCATTTACAGCTACACTAAACATGACGCAAGAGTACCTATGAAGAGAAACACTTTAAACTTATTTAATGCAAAAACTTAGGGTACTGTAGGTGGGACAAAACAATATTCTGTATAGTATTTTATGATCTGGAAATAATGTCAAGACACTTGACTTATCAGAAGTTCCCCATCCTTGAGTTGTATCCTCAAACACTCATAATATAATGTTCTTCCACATGTTGGCTGCACATATCAACAAGGTGACACACAGTCTGATAAGCGTGTAATACTACCCTATAAATCTGGTTGGTTTGCTCTGTTTGTCTACTGATAGATTAACTGATTTCCTCATTCCTTGTCACAATGCTGAGGGCCTGCTGGGAAAGATCTGAGGCCTTATAGAGACTTAATTGACAATAAAGTGTTGTCCTTGTGTTTGAAATGTCCTGTTGTGTGTTGCAAATGTGACAACTTGCATTGGTGGGAACATTTCTAGAGTGGAAACTATGTAGTTATTAATGATAAGGTTGCATTAGTCGACTCTCAGTTCAGTCAGGTTTACTTCACCATCTCCTCTGACCTGCTATTGTGTCACAGACATGTTTATAACGGAAACGAAAACAAGTCTCAACACCTCTCTTTTGTTAAGTTATGAAGCTGATGGCTCCCTCAAGCTCTCATAAACCCTGCTTTCAGTTTCGTTGTGCATGAATGTTCAGTATCATGTGTCATGTTCATGTAAACTTATCGTATTAAATTAATTTCAGTGCATTTAACTAAGATGCTGCCAGCACCAGATTTCAATAATCACATCAAAGTGTCAAAGTTCATTAAAAACAGGTGTTTGGTGTCTGTATGTGACCTCCACTTGCTGCCTACGCCTTTATTGTAGCACGTCTGAGCGCGATGAAGCTAAACTGGGTCAGACACACACACAAAGAAAGAAACAAACAAAAACAACGACCACAATTTGAGATATACATTAAGCGACAAAATACGACGTAACAAAACTCTCCAGGTCATCCATGCTCCAGGTGCGCGACATGAAGGCGAAGTGTCGAGCGACACTTTTTCTGTCGAAAATATGTCATTTCTGTCGAGCGACACTTATCAAAAGTGTCGAGCGACGTAAGTTGCTCTTTGCATAAAATGAGGCGATATTAACTGATCATGCGGTTGACTCTGTTGATTTTACTAGAAAAGTAACAGATTTAACGTTGGCTAACGTTAACGGCTAACAGTAAAGTCACCGGGTAAACATGACAACAAACGGCTGACATGCGGAGCATAAAGCTGCGCGTTCTCGAACAAACAAAAACAACAAAATGAGTTAGTTACCTGTAGCTAGTTTGTCAGCTGTTGGTGTGAACTTAATCAAATTTTCAGCTCCAGGTTCCCCCCTCTTCAACTGTCACAGGACTGAACAAAACTGATTGTGAGTAAAGCCCTCCTACTCTTCCATTTATCCCTGAAACCACGTGAAACAGTCACATGAATGCAGCTCATGTGATCATCGATCATCAAACTGATACTTCACTCTTCCTTTTTTCATTCTGTTCTGCGGCTGTTGTGGTGTGACCACCGTGCAGGTGTTAGTACATGTAGGCATGTTCAAAGAACAATAATCTGGATATAATACTGGAAAAAACAGACTGTTTTCATGTTATATTGTCGAGATGCAATACTTCAATCTGACCTGTAGGAGGTGCTAAATCTCACCACTTTACTTTGATTGCAGTGTCAAAATTAGTAAAACTTTAATAATAATAATAATAATAATAATAATAATAATAATAATAATAATAGCAGAATGGTTTGGAAAAATGGTTAATATATAATGTAATAGTACCCTTCTATCAACCAGCTGTATTATGAAGGAAATAAAATATATAAAATAATAATATATAAAAGAAAGGTCAGATTGGACTTTTTATAGGCAAACACAAAACAAAAACAACATGATCATGATTGAGCTCTTTGCCTTTCCAATGAGAAATATTTTATTTATACAGCGCTTTAAACCTGTTAGACGACACTGTCCCACCCATGGGACACTTGGGTTATGGACAGTAACCTTTTTATTAAAATGGTGGTGCCTAGTAAGAGGTTAAAGGCACTCAAATACGCTTTACACTGATAAATGAATTGGCTAAAATAAGTTACACACAACAGCAGCAACAACAGAGTAGCAGGGAAGATACAGTGTTAACAGAAGAAAACAAATGCAGTAAAAGAGAATAAAAGACAAAAAAGACATAGTCTCATTTAAAAGTATTGGACTAAGAGCTGAGCATGAGTTAAAAGTGACTTTAAAAAGGTGAGTTTTGAGAGAAATGACAGTAACAGTCAATCCAAAAAGATGTTCTGGCTTAGAGGACCCTTTGGTCCTGGTAGGCCTGCTTAGTTAGTCCATCTTTGTCAATAGTGACACCAAATCCCAACATCTAGATAACATTTAAGAAGTCTGCACATCTACTGTTCCATGTCAACTAATA
Source organism: Thunnus maccoyii (assembly GCF_910596095.1). Taxonomy (NCBI): domain Eukaryota; kingdom Metazoa; phylum Chordata; class Actinopteri; order Scombriformes; family Scombridae; genus Thunnus; species Thunnus maccoyii. The sequence goes on along the minus strand of NC_056533.1, from coordinate 16,907,079 downwards.
AACATCACTAACTCATTTAAATTGCTTATCTTAAGTCATTATCACATCCTAGTTATGAATACTTTTAACTGTCAATTTAAAATCATATTAGTTTCTGTGCTATAATGCTTAACAAACACAGGTCTGAAGGTCACTTGTTATTATTTGAGGGGTTAGAAGTTGTGGTTAAAGGCTATTCTTCGAACTTAAAATGTCCTTTTGGAAAAGTTGAAGAAAGGTAATTGGATAAGAGATTACTTTATGAGAGACAATCAAACATACAGTATACCCTAATTGTCTGTGCATTTAGTGGTGTAATAACTACAACATTAACATCTATGTTGATGTAATTATTCTGTTATAATGTTTTCTTGTTGATTAAGATGCTTCTAAGATACTTACATGGACTAAAACACAGTATGTTTTGAGATATAAGAGAGATGCACTCAGTGAAATGTATAATGATGAGGACATTTTTATAATGCATGAACAGCAACATATATATATATGGAGTTATTTGACTAATAGTTTCATTTGTTTGAGAAGTGTCTCATGATTTTGAATTGATGTTGACTTTGAGCCTTTTTTTGGCTGTGTCACTGTCATGCTCTGGATCATTGACCACAGAGAAGTTGAGTTACTTTCTCTTCCTTTAATCAGCCTGTCATCTGACTTTCAAAGTGATGAGATAGGAAAAATATTGTAACCACAGCACAGCACATCATGTTCAATCATTATTTTACCAAGCAAATTGTGTAAGAGCAGAGCCTAAATTTCAAAGTGTGACAAAAGCACTTTTTTATTTAACCAGACAGAGTGACCAAGATCACATTCTGCTTTCAACAGACGTAATCATCTTTTTTTCTATTAATATATTATTGAAGAACGGATCCTCAGTAGCAACAGTCTGGGGTTGTGTCACTGCATGCTGGGTCATTTGACCACCTTATAGACATAAGTATGTCATTTTTTAGTATAATGATTACAAAAGACTGCAGGGGCCCAAAAACTGCAGGTTCAATGTTTGACAATTACTTAATTTCTAATTTCTGATTCATGTTTTTATATCTTTATTTCCACTGATATTCTTACATTATGCATAATCATAAATCAACATCAAGTCAATATATTTATGGAGCACATTTAAAAACAACAGATGTTTTCCAAAGTGCTTTACAGGGGGATTAAATTATAGGATTATGTGATTGATGATTACAATAAAACAAAAAAACACAGGATCAGAATAACAACACAGACATAAATGAGATTTAAAAAATCAGATAAAATCTCAACACAAACAGCACTGTAATCGTTAGCGGCAAACTATTCCACAATTCAGGGCCGACAGCTGAGAATGCTTGATCACTTTTTGTTTTTAACTGGGTACGTGTAATGGAGAGCAGTGATTGGTCAGCAGATCTGAGGGGTCTGGAGGGGATGAGCAGTTCAGAGATGTAACCTGTTGCCAGTCCAGAGCTTTAAAAACAAATAAAAGAACAATGTGTTTAATCACCAGGCATCAACCCTGACACCATGTAATATGTCATATGTTCATTGCATTATGACATGAGTACTAGAGCTGCTGTTATGTGTTATATTTTATTATGTTGTATGGTATACTGTAATTCTAAAGGATATCTCAGACTTAACTGAGTTTAAAATGTATTATTTACAGTATCATTTACACCAAAGACTAAGACTAGTCCAAGTTCCTGTGTAAAAGCCCATAATGAGTTCAAAACATCAGACATTAAATGAATCAAAGTTCATAAAATACAACACATCGGACTCTTGATCATGACTAATGACTTTATTTTGTCACATCAATAGCACAGTTAATGACTCACCAACCACAGCTTCTCTGTGGACATCCTTGTACAGAAGAGGTGATGCATGTCGATAAATGGAGGCCGTCCGGTGATTAGGTGACGTTACACTCAATCAGCAAACAAATTCAGGTTTATCAGTGAAAACTATACTGCCTTTAAACAACTTCACATGTGAAACTTCAGCACAAAACCTTGAAATACTGAACCGTAGCTGTCAAACACATCTCAAAACAGTTAACATGTCCAAATTAAACAAAAAAACATATATAGTCAAATTTCAAATTAGTAAAATTAGTCAAATTAGATACACAAGCAAATATAATACACGTCAGGTAGACAAAGCAAAGCGTACTGTACTAATATAAGGCAATACACGTATATGAGGCAAGCATGGCAGCTAAAACTGTCGTCTACAAGGCAAAGCGCTGCTGATTCATGATGATCGAGCCAAGGCATGATTGCAGTCTAAAGCGTGTGCGTACTTTTTTTTTTTTTCAATAGTGCAATAAGATACATTTCATTAGCTGGCTTATTGCTGTTGCGTACACATACATTCCTGCATGTGCATTGTCTACCATAATGTGTGCGTGAGTCGTAACAGTAGGTGCTTTCTTTTTCTACGGGAATAGATACATTTCTCTGTCTGGCTGTATGAACAAGTAACATGCAGTGACTCCTTCATCAATCAGCAAGGATACAGTTTGATAAGCTAATTCTGCCAAAAGCATGTGTCTCCATATACTTTCATTCCATCATCATCTTCGAATATAAGCAGCTCAACCATTTAACTGCTCATTATAGATATATTATAGATATATATAGTTCATATTTTGTTTAAAAGAAAGAGTAAAACAGAGCAGAACAACAAATATACATGGAAGACTGTTAAATATCACATTCTATGACTACAGTGAAATTTTACATATTAAAATAAATAACATTCATAATATGACATAATATTGGCATTGAACAAACTCACAGCAGCACATTATTTCCTAAATTTCCCTTCATGTAACATGTGTACTCTGAACTTCAGCCCTTTCCTCAGTTTCCGTCCGTCGGGTAGCTACATTATTAAAAATGCTTTAATGTTTTTCAGAGTGTTTTTTAGTCCCACAGTGAGTAATTTAATTTTTCACTGTGTAAAACATTAACAATAACAGTAAAAGGAAAATAATAATGAGAAAAACAGATCATCCAATTTGTCACAAGGGGATTCTGTTTATCTGAGGTAGGAAGGACAGGTGAAAGAGAGGAAAGAGTAAAGCCCAACACCCATCGTATGTGAGTGGAGAACACTAATGTGATTAAGACCTCTTTATTTTTGTCTATTTATATTTCTTACAGTCATTCAGTAAATGCTGTAATTGGTTTGCAAACTAGTTTAACTTTATCTGGTGTCACATCATGCTTTAAATCAACAAAGCTAAGCTAACAAAGAGGTATAAATATTAAAAAACACATGAATGTGACAGTAAAGTTCTATGAAATATTATCGTCTAGTGGACATTTTCATTTGTTCCTGTTGGTGTCAGAAGAGTTTACTGTTACATGCGCACTAATGTGAAAATACTTAACTGTGGCACAACTGAAGAACAAATACATTTTGACAACATGAACATCAGGCGTCATGTTTACAGTGATGGATTGTCTACATCTGTGGAAGTAGTTCCTCTCATTTTAAACAAAAAAAAGGAATTTTTGGTGTCATTTCCCTCTGAAGGAAGGAAAATAAGCCACATTGCCAATACAAAAAAACGCAACATGATTTTAGGTATAATCTCTACAAGTACTTGCATTCCATTCTTCACAAGACAAGTACATTGTTTCCTCCTGTGCCTTGAAGCTACACTGACAACAACTTGTTTGTTTGTTGTGATCGTTAGTCAAAGTAATGTGAACCAAGAAGATGCCAACAATCCGAAACAATGTGAATTGTTCAGGACATGCAGCAAAACAATTTTATCGACAAATAAGTAAGCAGTGATGTAAAATACTGTTTTTTTTTCTTAAATTTGGGGCGTTAGCTTGCAAAAAACCTCATGTGTCCATCACAGCACATACAGGTTTGCTGCCATTGTCATTAACATAAACATCTGCTGTGATCATGCATTATATCTTATCATGTTTCATACTAAAACAAAAAACTAAAACAAAATGTGATTGTCAAAGGTGTTCATAAAAGCTACCTCACAATCATAATGTCCTGCAGAAATGTTTAAGGTCTTCTTTCTTTGTCGCTAAAATGAACAGTTCATTTTGTCCCTTGATTGCAATCACTCTGAAAAAATATTGGAATATTGAAAATATAGGAGGTAAGTTGTTTAAACTCTATTATATAATATAAATATATAATATTATAATATAATATATTTATTTAGAGATAGAACATTTCTGCAGTTCATACACTCAAAACAAACAAATAAAAGATTAGTCTGATATCGAATATCCAATCACTAAAAGACAAAAACAAGTCATCAGCAAACTGATAGAATTACTAAAAGAGTAAAACTGAATGCATATACTGTAATAATGGAAACAATGACTAAAACTCATCTAATGTTTCATATTGCTTAATTTCCTTTATCACATCCCCATTGATTCCTGCATTATAATAGTAGCGTCACTTACAGAAGATAATGTTACGACCACTCTGTTGGCTAACAATAAACTTCTCTGCTGTAAAGTGCTGACTGACTGAAATTATTGCTGTTTCGCAAAGGAAAGCACAGAAATTTCCCTCAACCTTTTGTCTTTTGTCTGATGGTCTTGTGAATATAAAGACAAACACATCAGTTTACAGATTTTACTGCTCTACAAACTGAAAACACATGATTCTGTCTCCTTGTGTATGACAGTAATGTATGTAAACACCGAGCTCGTACTGTACTGTTTTGTAAAAATCATAATAAGCATTTGCATGCATAATAACATCAGTGACTTTGAATGTGCGCCTGGATTTGCATTTATTATACATTAATCATATAGTTCTTGACAAATCATATGTTTCATTGTATCAGACTAGTTTAACTGATTTAAAAAAAGAGATATTGGTGAGTGGTGTTTCTTTAAGAGATCCTGCACCAGCAGACAACATTTGATGTTTATTGTAAACTGCTTTAATTACCTGGTTCATTTAAAACAAATATTTGCTGAGATCCAACTAGCACTTCAGTAACTTTGTCTTGATTAACATGATTGTTTATAATTCCAATATCATTATAATTATGATCATTTCTTTATCAGCTGACTGCACTGCCTGAATAAGCCTTTAGACCTAAGACTTAACTGCATTAGTTTTTCTATGGTTAGTTTCAGATGATCAGAAATCGTAAGCGTAGGGGTTTATCTAAATGAAGAAAGAGATACCCTCCCTTCATTAGCACCTGTGAATTTTTATCAGTGTATTCTTTTGATGAGTAACCCAAATCCAATCTTCTGTAAACACTTATCCGTAGTGTCCATAGTGAATTTTTTTCATCAACTGGTCTTTACTGAACTGAAATAATACACAAATTATAAGTCCTTGCTCTCATTTCTCCCCTCCCCAATTTCTAACTGATTCCCTTGTCAAGCCGTCTTTGTCACTGCTATCTTCTAAGGAAGTAGTCGGCCACACGTGTCTCTGATACACATGGATTTGCCAGATGCTTCCTTTTCACCTGCTAACAAGGAGCTTCGCTGTAACATGTGAGGAGGGTCATACTATCCCACCTTCCTCCATGTGAGCACTCCATTAAAACCAGGAGTTGCTAGTACAGCAACAAGGACCTGGTCCATCACTGACTTCCCACACATAAACAATTACTGCTAATTGTGTTAGTTGGAACAAGCCAGAGGTACTGGTATTAGGAAGCGTGTTTTTTCCACTGTGGCACCACTGTGCCAACCAACCACCAACACTCTCTGCAAATTTAAACCTTGTATCTGCATGTCAGGGGAAAAAACGTAAATAATAATTTATACTGCATATCCTTTCAACAACTGATTCAAGAACTGAGCTGAAAACCCCCCCTACTCCCCACCAAGCCTTTCCCCAGTTAGTTAATGCATGAAGTCATGTATATCTTTAACTGCTAAACTGAAAAATACATCATTCCCCACCCAGATGTTCCCCTCCCCTTTACCCCCATCCTCTTTACACTGCCCTCTCTCTACTGTCCACAAACTGGACAATCTGTTTTCGAGCGTGGGAGATGACTGGAGTGAGTGGAATGATTGGAGTACTGGGCTCAGTAGCACCAGGAGTTGAAGCACCAGGAGTTGAAGCTGCAGGTGTTGAAGCAGCAGGAGTCGAATCTGCAGGTGTTGAAGCGGCAGGACTTGAAGCTGCAGGTGTTGAAGCGGCAGGGGTTGAAGCACTGGGGGTCCCACCAGGGGTAGGGCCTGGTGTTGTACCTGGAGTGGCAGGGGTGACAATGACAGGGGTCAGGACTGGACTTTCAGCCCCAGCTCGAGCCTCAAGTCGCGGGGTGGATGTGACGAAGCGAGCCTCCCTGATGCGGTAAGGACTTCTGTAGCTGGAGATGGGCGACAACTCGGAGCCCCAGCCGAGATAGCTTCCACTGGAGGGAGACTGTGCATCCGCGCTGAAGTACAGTGTAGTGCTAGACTCTCCGGGCATTGATGTTTTTTTCTCTGGGGAACCAATCAGGAGAGGGGATCGTCGTTCAGGTGACCAGCCGGGAGTCTTGATGTCCAGAGAACCTGCAGAGGACGAGGCCTCAGTCAGGGTTGCAGCATTGCTGTCGATGTGGCGGAGACTTCCTGGTTGCCGGGGAGATGAAACTGTAGGTGAGCCGTAAGCAGCGCTCTGAAAGTCTTCATCACCTTTGAAAATGAAACCACATTCAGTTTAAGGTATGTGCAAGTTGTGTTTAAAACGATATGCGCATTTCCTACAGAGAATGTCATGCAAGAGATAACCACTTCTACAATGGCTACAGAAGATTTCTATTATAATTTTCAAAAATAAGTCTGAACATAAAATACTTTTTTGAATGCTGAGTCTAGTTAAGATTAAAAGATAAAACTGATGGTTTACTTAGTGACCAGAAAAATACTTTATACAGAATATATACATATAAATACAGAAAAATACATTTCTGCAGAGAAATCATCTTCCCATATCATTTGTATATGTGTCACTGCATAAACTTCTTCTTGCAACAGCAACAGCATTTCCACACTTGCTCTGCTTGTGAGTGAATTACCTCAAACTACCAAATTTAAAGCAGCAAAATTACTGACAGCATGATTGTGGATACCAGGAAGGCAGGTCTGAGCAGTGCAGACTGTGGTGCTGTCTTGGTATTCAAACCCAGAAATTTTAAAGATGTGCAATGAATGAAGCAGACAAGGCACCTCATCCAAAAGTTCACCCTGTGGGAGGTGGCTGGTAACAGATGAATGTGTGATCAGGTCATAATAACAAATGAGCTAAATGCTGGAACACAATGCAACCACACAATACAGTTGTTGGGTACAACATCCAGTTTGGAGACACACAATGTGCTGCACTGATTCAACAACGCACCATCACACCATGTTGTAACAGAGAAGGTTAATTTATTCATGGCCAATCATACACGGCCAGTGGGATGAATACTCATCGGTTGGAGCATTCAGTGACCTGGTTGCACATTACATCACTCCTGTGATTCCCCTACGCTGACATCAACCCATCTGCACCACCCGTCAAACTTTTGGCAGCTGCCCGAGGCACTGATGTTTAGTCAGCTTTAACGACGGGACGCTACAGGTCCTCTGTTGGATCAAGTCCACTACCTGTAGTGTCTGCCTCTGGGATCTAAGGTGATCCAGGGCAATACTGAGCAGCGGTTTATTTTTCCCTGGTGACTGTTTGTGTGTGTGTGCACTCATTAGCAAGCTCAATGTGCATCAGGAATCTAACCTTTTTCCTCTGATTGCTGAGCGCTGGACTCTTCTTCTGCACTCTCTTCAGGAATGACCTCCTGGACTGGGATGACCTCTGGAAACATTCTAATATCCTGGATTGTTGTGGGAGGAGCTTTTCTCACGGGTCTGGCGATTACACTGGAGTGAGCTGGTTTTGGTGGTTGGACCACCTCTCTCACCTGTGGGGCAAGACAGATGACTAAGACTCAGACTGCTGACAGACCTTTCAGTAGCCATCCTGAAGGCTGAGCCTAGTAATGTTTGTTCTCATGACCACATGGGTTGCAACATGTTTTTCCACTGTCCTACTGAATTAGTCTTTACATCAATACGTTCATTTTACACACAAACAAGAATCTTAAAGCCATTACTTAGAATTTTTAAGCTATTATAAAAACATATTCTACAATTTGTCTGAGGGCGTGTATTTTTTGTTTGGAGCAACATAAGCTAATCCCAGTTAAAAATGGTACAGTCTATATACTGCTTTCCGTTCATTCGTCTCAGTGTCCCCTGTGTCTTTTTGATACTACCATTAGGGTCCACAAAAGTCTGATTTTTTGGCCACTTGAGATCAACAGAAACAAGTTCTGAACATTGATATATCATCATTTTTTGAGTTGGCACAGCAAACTTGTTAGCAAACTGTTGCTAATTTAGACATCCAGCAGTTGCACAGCAAAATTATCATTCATTTGAAGTTGTGTTTCTGTTCACCTGGTGAATGTAAGTCTAATATTGATTCTCCTTTAGCTCTGTTTTTGATCTCTTATCAACTTCTGAGGGAAATATTTGGCTCTTTAGCTCATAATGCACCACTATGTTTACCAGCTAGTTGCTAACTGTGTCCATTGGCACTGAGCAGGAAATGTACAGTGAGTTTCAATAGCTTTTTCTCTGAAAACGACGCTACGAGGGTGGTGAGAGTGAACCAAAACAGAAGTAGCAGGCCGGAGAACCAAACAATGACCTGAATCTTGTTATAAAGTTCCATAAAGAGGGGAGCCTGTCTCACTACACATTTATTACATTGTTATTGTAAAAAATATTGATTATGGCTGCTTTAACTTATGTATATTTATACAGGATACAGTATATTGCTGTGTCCTTAGTTAAAATGATCATTTAAGTGAGGGATAAATTAAATAAAGATCTTGCCTGTGGAGGTTGGGTCACCTGTGGTGGAGGTGGTGTAGGAGCTGGTTGTGAGATCTGTGGAACCTGCGGTTGAATAGGTGGAAGCTGACAAATGACAAGAACGAGAAAGAACAATAAAATCTGTTATATCTCTAAAGTCACCACATTTAGGCCACATGCCAGTGTTTACTCCAAGAAAACTTTTCCCATGATGTGACATGTGAAATCTTTCCACTGAAACTAATACTGAAACCACTCACTAATAGTGATGCAACACATAACAGATCATGTGACAAGAGAGGTCTCACCACTGAAACCTGAACAAAACAACAAACCTGAGGCATACAAGGTTCATCAGGGGAGTGAACTTCTTCAGACAGACCCATGAGACCGGCCAGCCCTCCCTCACCATATGCCGACCAGATCGTAGATACATCCCCAGTCTTTAGCGCCAAGCGAATCAGCAGCCAGTGGTGATGCTTCCAGCCCTCCCATTGGATAGGGAGATCCATGAGGGTCGCACCACCTGATTAGATTAACAGCCACAGTCATTATGATAGATAGATAGATAGATAGATAGATAGATAGATAGATAGATAGATAGATAGATAGATAGATTGATTGATTGATTGATTGATTGATTGATTGCTTTAGAAAACAGACCAGACAGTGTTGCATGACGATGGAAAGTGGGTGTGACTTTTTCCTCCAATGAGAGTGTTGATCCACGCTCCGTGCAGGCTCCACCTATCCCCCTGTGGCGAATACTCTGAAAGATCTCAAAGGACTTCGGGTGGAGGAAACGGTAATACAGAACCAACGCTATCAAACCTGGAGAAAGAGAGAAGAGAGACAGGGAGGACTTGAGATGGAAGCGTGCAAGTGCATAAAAAATGTCTGAATCTCAAAATAAAACAAAGAAAAGCATCCTACTGACAGTCACGTTGAAAATCATAAAACAACCTATCTGAAACACATGAGAGGCTAAAACCATGATCCATCATCTGTGAGCCTTATTCATATCCTGTTACTTTACCTCATAGTTGATGTAATCAGTTCAATCAGATCTCGAGGACATCATAGCTGAGATCAAAAATGATCTCTATTAATTAATCAAAGGGCAAAATGTGGTTGAAAAGTGAAAGTTGATTGGACGTCTACATGACAGATAATAATTTAAAATATGATGTTAGAAAGGCTGGAACTGTAACCGGACCGTGGAAATAGGATGTTCAGAATGTATTGATCTATACAAGTTCTAATATTAGTTGGATACAAATTTTGCCACCTGATTCCCAGATGTGCTGCAGCCACCTATTGGCTGGTTTAATTAATGCACCTTCAGAAGTGGGTAGGCTGAGCAGTTGGAGTGCGACAGGCTTTAGAGGGGTGATGATGATGAGGTGCTGTGTGTTTCTGATATACTGTGAGTAGTTTCTGGTTTGTTCTTCTTTGGAGTGTTTAATTAGTACCTGTGTAGGGAATATTGTCCATCTTACCTAACCTACACTTGAGATTACTGTGCTGTGCAAATATGTGAATTATCCTGCTCTTACATGTAGTTTCCTCCTCATGTCTTTGTTCATGTGCATTGCTATTTAAAGCATAGCTTCACACTTTCTCAAGTGTCTTAAACAATATTCAGGTGTCCATATGAACACTGAAACATGTTTTTCTCTCTGTAATCATTCCTCCTGTTCATACTGACCATTAAGAGATTTCTTCATAATGCACTTACAATGTAAGTGATGAGGGACAAACTCCACAGCCCTCCTTCTGTGCAAAAATGTATTTAAAAGTTTATCTGAAGCTAATATGATCTCACTTAATTAATCAACAGGCAAAATGTGGTTAAAATACTCAAATGTTTTTCCAGTATGACTCAAAATCAGGGTTATTACATGAATGTATTTCAAAAAGTAAATATATTCATTTGACTGCTGTTGAAACTATGGTTACTAGATGTCTAATAAACTTCACTCTTCACTCTGTGAAGTAGTTCTGCTACTAAATAAATCAATAAATGTCTTAGAACAAACATCTGTGGAAAATAAGACTTGACCAAAGAGAGAATGTGTTTGCACTTGAACATGAATACAGTATGTGGTTGTGTGTGTCTCACCAATAAGGAAGCTGCAGAACACTGCAGCTGGGATGCCGACAGTGTCCCATGACACCATGGTGAACAACCAGGAGGAGGCCAGGAGAAGAAAAGCGTTCTCTAAGAACATAGCCTGAGGAAACACAGAAAGATAGTTACCTCAACTTAAACATTTAGCTGTTATATTTGACTGCTACATTTACATCTTGTGTTGTTTACTCATCTTATATCTGACTGTTATTCAACTAGTATCTTAGAAATAACACTGAGGCAACATTTCCATCTTATATGTGCCATTTGGTGGACAGCTGGCAGTTATCAGAGCCACGTTAAGATTAACAGGACCAGATTCATTTTCATATTAAAAAGCACCATCAGTATATACAAAAATTCTTTCAGTGTTTATTGTCTCATACTTAACCCATGTATTTAAAGGATAAACCTAGTGATTTTCTATTTTTTTCTTATTGTCAACAAATCTCATGTGCAGAGTCAAACTAACATTTAACTCATCCTTACAAGTATTATGCATGTATCAAAAGCCTGATATAGCTTATTCCTCTGTGCCGTAGACCTCTGTTGTTGTCCAAAAAGTATTAAAAACACGTCAATGAGTCACACTGCTGCACGGTGTGACATGTTCCTTCATCCCTGAAGACGATGGTTACTGTAGTATGTTTAGAAAAAGATCCAAAGAGTAAAAATGGTGATAAGATTGTAACTCTCAGGAGAGAGATTCCTTGTGTGGCTCCATAAGGTTCCATTTACAGAGCTTCGCTAGCTTGTTGTGCTACATATCACTCTTGAGTGCTGAAATTTATAATGTGACTCACTGACTCACTGTTTTTAATAGTTTTCAGACAACAGAGGTCTACAACACAGAGGAATACGATATATCAGGCTTTGGATACACAAACAATACCTGTAAGTAGATCAGTTCATTGTTGGTGTGGCTCTACACCCAAGATTTATTGACAATATAAAAAATATAGAAAATCACCAACCTTATCCTTTAATGTGTCTCATATTTTCTCAAATTCTGTTTAAGCACATAGCTGTTTCTTTACATCAAATATCAGCACTGTTATACTGACTGTTGGGGAACTACTTGCATATTAAGTGGCAGAAAGGGATGGACTCAAAAGTTAATTTGTGTATTTTTTTTACTTCATAAACATGGAAATAATTCTTTTCATCAAATAATTTTTTTTCTCTTTTTATGTTTTATCAAAAGTTGAGTCACAGTGTTGCTGTTTTTTTTTCAGAGCCCCTGCATACGAAATAAATATTGACCATGAATTTTGATTCATCTAAAAAGTAGAGACCACAAACATCCACTTACCAGGTAGAACCCAGCCATACGGTATCTGGATTGACCGTACTTCACATTGAGGAAAAAGAAGATGTGAATGGCTCCCAGAACAAGGTTGAAGAGTCTCCATCGACTAGTTGAACGTATGATGTCGGTCTGCTGAGACACCATCCAGAAAGTTGCACCTAGCCAGTGTACACCTGACACACACACACACACATACATCATTTTAAAAATTTTTACTTCACATTTATACATAAACACACCATTTCAGACAAATTGCTAACTATAAACTGACGGCGGAGGTTTACCATGACAAGGCGACCTCAACAAGACTAATCTCTATGATGTGACCCTGCAGTAGTTAAATATGTTTGGCTGAGAAACCAGCACTCATTCAAACACACCTATCATGCCATTACCCAACAGAAAATGGACTGTTAAGATTCAACAAATAGGACCTTTGAGATGAAGCCTTGGACTCACCAATAACTCCTAGGATCCACTGTTTGAAGATACGTGTGAAGAGCATGAGAACAGCAAATCGAGATCCCAACATACCAACCTGCAGACAGAGAAAGATACATGTCATATGTGTCATATACACAGTTATAAACAACACATATATGAATATATTTATCATTATATTAATACTGTTATATTGAGGGTGTTGTAGATAGATATAGACTTGGGTTGGATTTTGCTTTTTTTTAAGTAACAACAGGAGGTGGGGGGGGGCAACAGAAACTGCTCTGACTTTGCAGATGACGTTGAGTCTCTGCTGGGATCTTATGTTGTACATAATGGTTGTTGTGAGGTTGTTTAAATAAGCTCACCCTCCATAGCAGTCGACAGAGAATGGCAGCAGGGGTCATTTGCAGGTGTCCTGGTCTGATGAGTGAACAGGCTCGGGCATAGAGGACCAAGGCCCAGGCAAGCGATAACAAACACACCGCAAAACATACTGAGGCTGGAGGGGAGAGAGGGCAGGAAGGTTTCTTTAATCCATATTTATCTTTTTTAAATCTGGAACCTACATGGACACAGTAAATTATATTTTCTCAATAGATTTAAGAGTCTGAAGTTGTTCTGCAGTCAGACAGTCAGAGGAGTCGCCTCTTCCAGGACTTCAATATTACATTTTCCCATAAACGCATTAGTGTGTAATGAATCTATTGTGGTGTAGATGTGATGCAGGAAATGGATAACCAGACTAATTATACTCCCTGTAACTTTAGTTTATTGTGATAATATGTGTTGTTTTCCATTAGTGAGCCTCACATTAGCTCATACAGAACCAGTTATGAACATATATGAACATATAAAGAAACAGCTGCATCTCAGCAGGCACTAGCTCTCTCGATGGTGGTGTGTGGACCACCAGAGATTCCTCATACCCCTAAAACAGTTACCTAAATGTATTTTGCTGTTATTGTGTCATTGCAGGATAAGTCTTGTCAGATGATCCATAGTCTAATATCACCAGAAACCCTTTAAATGCAAATATTTGATAACCTCAACAAATACTGGGCGTACTTTTACTACCATCACACTCAAAGCTATATGTGCTTCTTCACTCCTTCTCATCCTACTAATACATACTAACTAACTTCTGTTGACTCTTGCTCTACCTGGAGATTTGATTCCTATATCAGTACAGATGAGCACGTAGGTCTGCAGCAGAGTCTCGGGGAGGGTGACCACCAACGCCTCGAAGAGACGTAAGGCAGATACATCAGCCTGCTGCATGATCTCACTGTACACATCCTCATCTGGCAGACACATACACTGCAACAGCCTGTGAGGGCCGGAGATTGATAAATGGAAAACAGAGTGAGAGATAGATTGATAGAGAGGAAAAAGGAAATGTCAACATACTGTATACTCATCATACATCATTAAACAAATATTTTTATTTTGTTCTTCTTTACTGCTCCTCGTCAACCAGCTACCTGTTAGCACTGGCATCAATGTGATTGTTCATTGACCAATTAAAGCAATTTTGGCCCTCATTTACCCACACATACATAAAGTCATCCCACCTTTTGAAGATACCCAGGTGCAGTACATGGGTCCAGATGAGAGACTTTCTGCGGATGCGTCCATCTGACAGGTACCACAGGTAGCTGAGACACTGGGGACCCCAACCTGGGAAAAACAGAATGAAACATAAATAAAATATGACGTATCTATCATTCTATCTAGTTGTTATTGTGGTTGTCTTGTTGATATAATCTCACCCGGCAGCAGGAACAGTGCAGTGAATGCGGCAAGATGGGCGTAGCAGTAGTTGTGACCCACCCACAGGTAGTACACAAAACAGTAGATCACTGGGGAAACAGGAGAAAAACACATGTACTGTATAAACAGGCTGCACAGCAACACACTTATGATCAGGATGTACTCTGTTTCTGTAATAAAAACACATAAACTTGGGCAGATAAACCCAGTGATGGAATCTATTCAATGTTACTGTATACTTCTACTTCATTTCAGGATGAAATATTGCACTTTTTACATTTATCAGACAGCTGTAATTACTACTTACTGTACTTTGCAGATTAGGGTTTTAGTATCTGTTTATTAATATGGTGTATTCTTAAAGATTAAACTACCTAACAGTATAAAAAGTAGTTAGAAAATAAGCTACACTTTGTCCAGTTGCATCATTAATCATCATTATCATCAATGTGTTCTTTACATGTTGATGCATCAGTAATACTCATGTAATATATAATAACATTGATGGGGGCCATTTGATTTGCCACTTTAATACACTTAGTATGTTGCTGATAATGCCTCTTTATTTTAGAGTAAATTAAGTTACGTAGGATTTTGAAAGCATGACTTGTAATGTGTTTTTAAATTCTTGTATCTCTTCATTTACTTGAGTAAAAGATCTGAAAACTTCTTCCACCACTGGACAAGTAACATCAAGGATCCCTCCAGACATGTTTAAGATGTATATAAAACACTTTAAATAATTATTTGTGTCTAATATGGTTTTTCCACAAAAAAAAAAAAAATTATCTCATTAAAATCCTTAAAATGACATCTACTCCTCCTCCCTCATAAGAAACTCTAGAAACTATGAATATGCTAATATTGTTCATTTCAAAAGTTTAACTGTCGGATACAAACTGTCTCCTATTTCAGTAAAAAGCAAAAGTCAGTTCTCAGTGAATGTACACTTTAGGCTTCAAGTTTCCACATCACACTTGTGAAAGTTGAATACTGGACCACGAATGGCTCCAGACTAGTTGTGATGTCACAAATCCTGCTCATTAGGTACACGCCTTAAACTCAGATTTTCAGTGAGCATAGAGAAATGTTTCTTCTTCAGCAGATGAAGGTGAAAACAGCCTTTTAGTGTCAAACTGCACATACATCATTCTTCACAATGAAGCTCAAATATCCAACTGAAGGAACAAGAAGGAAAACACATTTTTGACTGACTGGAGGGGGACTTTAAACTTAGTTAGAGAAAACTTGCCTGCACACACAATCAATTGATCATTATGATTAGAACAGATCTCCTGTAAATCACGTTTTTTATTACTGTATATCATTGTAATATACGGTACTATTTCTAAGGAAAGATGATAGTTGCCTCTTGATATTGAAACCAGTATACTCCAGTTTTAAATATGAATAAGACTTACATTGCATTACAATGCTGCTTACGTTGCAGTGCTTAACAGAAATGTTAAATCCAGACTACATTATCTGATTAGTGGCTGACTGCTAGGACATAAAACATTTTAGTGTTAATGTATTTTGTGAGTGCCAACACTTTTTCATATGACCTCTGTCCATCTCATCTAAGATTTATTGACAACAAAGATACCTCTCCCCTTCTAGCTACACTCACAGACACTCCTCTTCATCACTCTGCAGTTCTGCCTCCTCCCTCCATCCCTCCATCCATGTAATCTGAACCGTTTAAACTGCCAAACAGGCGGGCTGTCCGGGCAGACTAGGCCCGGGCCTGGGGTACGCCCATCCCCTCCTCCATTCATGCACCTCCAAAAAAAAAAAGGGCGCTGAAATATGACAACATGGCTCCCCTTTGTTTTTATTTAGGGAACCACACAGAAGCTGAAACGATGCAGCTGGAGAAGAGAGGAGGGAGAAAACTCTGGCGTGAGTCTGCAGTTTTGCGGCATGCAGGATTTCATAACATGCAGGGTATAAATATAGGAAAGAGGCGCACTGCTGCAGACTCTGTTCTGACTCTATTATTCATGACAACATAATTAAGACACAGAAGTGGAACAAATGTTTAACTTAATGTTAGATTATTGCACATTTTAAAACAGACTAATATATGACATGCAAAAGCTTCTTGTCTCATCTAGAACAGGCGCGGATCCCTTGAGCACCCGCTGTCTGCTCCCCACAGTACATCATATACTGTGCCCAAAAACATACATGCGCGTGCACACACCAACAAAGTCAAATAATATAACCAGGGATGCGCACACACGCACACACATATGTACCATCACTTCCATCACCACCAACACACCGTTAGTGACACAACACTCATTTCTAGTGCGTGTGTGTGTGTGTGTGTGTGTGTGTGTGTGTGTGTGTGTGTGTGTGTGTGTGTGTGTGTGTGTGTGTGTGTGTGTGCGTGTCCCAGGTAGGACTCACGCGCCGTCCTCTCTGCAACGATGAGAAATGCGGTAAAGGCGAAGACGCAAACTTGGCAGCACGGTATGCAGGCGCCTCCGTGGTTCGAAGTCGCCGTGTAGTCTCTCATAGCGGCATTAAAGCGTGAACTCTCTGTCCCAGAATAACGGTGTTATCGGTGTGTGTTGGTCTGAACAGACAGATAGACCGCTGTCCAGCTGCTGCAGCCCGCTCTATGAGCTCCGTGTTCCCGTCCCAACGTCACCGCCCGTCCCGTTAAAGCGGCAGCACTGAGTACAAGCATCTGTGAGACTGAAATGATCAGTATTTATTGGTCAGGCATCGTCCTGCTTCATGCTGAGGACTCACCACCACAATGCTCTTCAATGTTCAAGCCTATTTTGCATTTTCCTCTTACTTCTCCTCTTTAATTGTCTTATAAAACATGGGTATTTAGGGCTTTTACTTTGCCTTAATATAATTTTCATAAAAACAGAATGGCCTTTAATTAGCAGGACATTTATCTCTTCATTAAAGTAATAGAAAATATATTTTAGTTATTAGTCACAAAGATGCTCACAAGTGACTTTAAACTTACTTTTGTCCCGAAAAGAAAACTCTATGTCTATGTTGGATAAAAGCAATTATGACTGAATGTGTCATCTTATTTATGATGACAATGTATTTTTTTTAGTGGACATGTAACATGTTGACATGGTGCCTTCTACAGAAGAAGAGCAAAGTAAAACCCTAAATACTAAAGTGACAAAACTAACATTTTTCAGGGAAATAGTAGAGTTCACAGAGCCAGAATTACAGTAGCAGCTCTGAAACTTTCATTAAGGTCCATTTAGTAGCTGTTCTGGAGCTTTCTGTTATATCATTTGAACAATCTAATTGTAAGTTTTCTTTCTGTCTTAATTGTCCTCTATTTTACATTCATCATCTATTATTTTCAAGTTGTATGTGGATGGTGAGGAGTGGTCTGATGAGTGGAAGGTTGTTGGGCAGAGGAGCATTATGGACACCAGGGGGAGCCTGACTCCACGGTAATTAACACATTGTCACAGATTACGCAGACATGATATGGTGCATAGATACTCAGTCCAGATTCTTGTCCATCACTGCAGAGACCCTGACTTGCTTCATCAAGTGTTTAATGAACACAACTGAGCGTGTTCATCTGATTCTTGCCGCTGCATTATAGTGACTTGTAGATTCTGGGCAGTAGGAGGTGAAATTGGAGGTTAAATTAATTGCACAGTTTCTCAGAGTGAATCTGAGATGCTCGATAAATGACGTCTGATTGCTAGAACATAGAAAACTTAAACCTGTTAATAATAGTAACCAAAAACAACTCAGCACAACATCCATGTTCCAACCATTATGTCATATAGTAATGTAAAGCACATTTACTCAAGTACTGTACTTAAGTACAGTTTTTAAATACTTAATTACTTTCTTAACCCTCTTCGTCTTCTGTGGGACATAAAGCCACAATGAGCTCACTATATATTCTTGTTGGCCTCCCCCCAAGTTCAGTTCATCTTGGCTAGTGCGTCCATCACAGTTCTTCACTAGATCATTTTTGGTCTTCAATGCCCGTTACTGACACCTCATGGTACTGTTTGGTACAGTATGCACTCAACGTGGGTATACGTGGGTAAACATGGGGATCTAACTAGTTATAGACATCATCTGTCTGTGCTGCCTCTATATCTATAGAGGCCTGCACTCTCTAAAACCAAAGGGTCCTGTCCGACCACAGGCCCTGCCTTTCCCTCTCTGACCACAGTACACTATGTGTTTTCAGCGCTAACTTAGTGCCCCCTCAACCCTACTGTTAGTCGTGCCCTTGACCTTTGTGGTCTGTCAGTATCTGTGACCTCCAGTGCTGGTTGTCTTTGGCACCACTTCCCTGCCCACCAAAGATGCTTCATTGTGCTTAAGGTGGAAATTAAAGGTGGATTTTTGTCACTGCTGCCCCAGAAAAGAAAGCATTACAGAAATACACACACATGTCCCACCCTCTCAGAGGAAGAGATACACGTCGCCACAGCACCACCAAGAGCCACTATTGTGATTTTAATAAGGGAATTTATTCAATAATATGTACAGAAAACAATTTTCATAAAATCCTGGAATGAAAGTGTTTTACCTTTTCCAGCTCATTAACAAAAGAGCCCCCCAAAAAAGCAACATGATCCTCTTAAACAAGATGATCTGTTGTCTTAATGCACATCACACAACTGATAACACAACCCAGTCTACAGATGCAACCAACAGACCTGTTAGGTTATCTGTGATGTACTTTGAATGGCTCACCAACCACCACAGTCATGTTTCCTTCCTATTAGGATGCATTCAGTTTATTTGGGGGATGCAAAAATTACAACAGTAGAAGCACCAGTATGTGTAAATCCATCTTTTCCACGGAGCAATGTCCCCATTTCACTCTCTGAATGTTCTCTCTTCCTTTTATCTTTAATCTTACAAAAAAGGTTCCAGGTCACACACCTTGATTGTATCACTGAAAAATGTTCAAACAACACAGTCTCACCAAGGTTTGAATGCATACATGAATGCGAGGCGTATGAGCTGCTGCACGGCTCCCACTCCTTCTTTATACCAGCTCCATGTTTCTCTAAAGCACCTGTTACAAATGTGAGGTTGAAAAGTTATAAAAACTTGTGTACAGTAGCTCCAAATTGGTTGCCACAAGTTACGTTTCGCAGGATGTCTCCAGGTAGAGCGTCAGATCACTTCTCTGTGTGTAAACATGAGTCTTCTGAACAGATCATGACAGCAGTCGTCTGTGGGTCCACTGTATCTTCACTTGTTGGTTCTTCAGGGAATTCTTCTTCCAGACATGTCAGTGTGATCCTTTATCAGAGGAGTAAGCCGTCACCACTCATATGTTGTCCTTGTTGTTTATACAGTGGAGGGAACTGCTCATGGCAGCTCTGGCAGTAATAGTTTGATCTGTAAGAGTCTCTTTGGTCAGTGTAACCTTTCTGTCTAATGAGTTATGTTGATTTCATAAAGTGTTTTTCCGTTTGTTCACTGACTTATTCACCTTTCATCCATCTGTCTGCCTGTCTACATGCTGTCCCTCAGTCTGTCTGTCTCTCTGTTTGTCCATGTGTCAGTAATATCTGTTGAGGCTTTGAGTGACTGTACTGATGTCTGGCTGTCCATTCATCCAGATCTCTCGGAGAATCCTTTCCCGCTCTTCTAGCCGCTGGGCCCGGTCCAGCTCTGATGATACACACACACACACACACACACAGAAAGACAAAAAGGTTAAATTACCCTCCTACACTGTCCATTCACATAACCATCATATTCCACATCACTACCGAAAGGACTTTCTATTTTTAAGTACGAGTGTGTGTGTGTGTGTGTGTGTATGCCTGACAGTTGCGCCCACAGAGATGAACAGAGAGCATCTATGAGTTTGTATAAACGTGTACTGACACAGTAGAAAGCTAAATTCTAAAACATAGAAATGGAAACTGTACATGGTTACAGCTCTGATTTTAGTAACCAATTTGTTCAAATGCACGTTCCTGTTAAACAGCCATGACTGATCAATATGTGTCAGCTGTTTTATTTTAGAAAGAATTTCTGAACTGTTTTATTTTACTCACAAATTGTCTTTTTAAATATTTTCAGCTCTTGTCAGTTTTTCTACTGTTTTCTAGAACTGCAAAAATTAGTTGATTAATCAATTAGTTGATTGTCAGAAAACTAATCTGCAACTATTTTGATAATTTATTCATCGTTTTAGTCCATTTTTAAGCCAAAATGCCAAATATTTGCTGATTCCTGCCTCTCAGATATGAGGATTTTCTGCTTTTTTCTGCTTTATGTAAGTAAGTGAATATCTTTGGATTTTGGACTGTTGGTCAGACAAAACAAGACATTTGAAGACATCACCCTTGGCTTTGGCAAATTATAATATTTTATAAACTAAACAATTAATCAAATAATCAAGGAAATAATCGGCAGATTAATTCATGATGAAAATAATTTTTAGTTGCTGCCCTGCTGTTTTCTAATCAATTTTGTTTAAAAGATCATAGCAGTAACTTAATGCATAATGAACAATTTCTTAATATGCAGTCTGAACAGTAAGAGTGGACACTATGAGCATCAGATCACTTAAATCACACAAACCAAAACAAAAAAGGTTATCACTTCTTTTGTTTTCAGTGGAAAACAGTTGACCAAGAGGTGTGTGGATTATTCAGATTGACTGAGGCGTTTCTTTTTTAATTTCAAATGTAATTTAGCCCCTGTGTCACACCTGCACTGCATGAGACATTCAGTATTTTAGTGTTTTATCTCCTACGAATATGGATATGTGTCACGAGTCTTTCTATGTATAGGGTGTGTGTGTGTGTGTTTCTGTGTGTGAGAGAGAGATACCCTCAGCTGATGTGAACATGCTGGCGTGCAGCAGAGCTCTCTCAAAGCGTCTGCGTCTCCGTGCCGACAGGTCAGACGTATCATCCCAGTCCTCTGATTCACTGTCCCCAGCAGGCTCGGTCCCTCCAGATGCAACAACAGCCGTGTTGTCTGGATTACTGTCACCGGGCTGATGGTGGGGACAGCTGTGATGGCGACGCTGATGTTTGTTCCTGTGGCGCTGGCGATGATGCTTACTGTTGCCATAGCGGCAGTCTGCTCGACAGTGTATCTGGAAGACGATGGCACAGAGTGTGACAAGAAGACCAACACACACACCACCCAGAAACACCAGCGCTGTCCTCTCGGGTTGGTCTGAGGGAAAGAGAGAGAAAGGATAACCAGATAATGAAAAAAAATAGGAATAGTTTGCAATAAATTAGACAGTTATTTATATTAACTGCTGCGAGGAAGGAGAGAAAGTACAGTCTCTCCTTCCTCCTCTGCTCCCACTTCCATCTCTTCCTCTGCTATTTCCAGTTCATCTGCATGTCAGCGTCTGATTTGTTCTTTCTCACCATGTTGTTGTTTCAGATCCTGCCATCTCTCACCTGTCCACCTGCCTACACTGTTCAGTTTCCACTATCTCCTGTCATTCGATCCCGCTCACCTGTTCTTCATCTTGCTCTTAGTTATTTTTGTAAGTGTGACAGATTGTGTCTCATAACATTTGAGGTGTTGCAGCCACCTGTCTGCTACCTGTTCTCTGTTCACCTGCTGACTCCTTGTAACAGATCTGCTACTGTCTTCTTTATTCATGTTTCCTCCGAGTAAACAAGTGTTTTAATCTACACCTTAATTTTCCAGAATTAGTGACAACATGAAGATACATACAGCTCAGGATAAATGATTTTTTCCAAGATAATTTGATGAGTTTTTGAGTAGGAATTTAAATTTCAATTCTCACTCACACACCAATGGCAGTGAGAAACCATGCAAGGTACTGACTTGATAATGGGGAGCAATTTGGGGTTGCTCAAAGACACTTTGACATGTGGGAAGGAGGTGATTGGTGGTGGACCTGCTCTACCTGCTGAGCTTTTATTATGATTTTTTTTTTGTCTTTTTAATAGAGCAAATGTCAGGAGTATACACATGAGAAATGCACTTAACAAAGGTCGCTTTAAATCCAAGACCAATATTCTTGTTAGACTGTAAGAGTATTAGAGTAAAAGACCTTATTTTAAAAAGTGTGGCCCGGAGCCCCAGAGGGTTCCTTGTGGGAGTCCATGAGGTCACACAATCACACATTGCAGTCTCTCTGATTGGACCTCCATACCTGCAATGAAGGTGTAAGCTGCCAGCATGTTGCTCAGCAAGGCCATCTCCTGGGAGACCACCTTCACCTCCATATTTGGGCTTCCTGTCGTTGGAGCGCTCATGATTTCACATGGAGTTGAGCTTATTGTGCTCTTCTGCAGGCGTCACTGAAGCTCAGTGGAGTTCATACTTCATGTCTCCTCCACAGCTGTGCAGGTGGATTGTAGGTTTGAGGGGTGGCGGGTGAGAGGAGAGTAAGAGATAACACAGAAGAGAGAGGACAGAGAGGAGGAGTGAGTGAGTAATGACAGAGGTAAGAGACAGAAAGAACAGATGAAGGGTGGGAGGGAGAATGATGGAGATGCATTAGTGACAGTTTTTATTGACAAATCATTACCATGTTCAAAAATAATAATGCATACTGTAGACACTCCCTCTAATTTAGATTTCCAGCCAAAACCTGAAAATTGATAACCTACTGTCTGCATGAAAACAGATTTATGTTAGCAGTGAGATATGGAAACTTAACCTTTAGAGGTTTCTGAACCTCTGGAGTTTGGCACTCACACTAAGTATTATTCACGCTCGTTAAATTGATCCAGACTCTGCAGCTATGTTAAGAAATATGCTCTCGTAAAATAAAGATCTCAAATCATTCCTGTTTATCCGTGACTGAAATATGTCTTGTGTGGAGACAAGTTCAAGTTATTGAGGTGCCATTTGACAAATTGGAGTTGATTATAGAGTACTGTGGAAACGCTGCAGCCTAACCCCTTAATCTATACATCACTCCCCACTTCCCCCCTCACCATAAACATGCCTGAGCTGTTAGTCTGCAGAGTTTGGAGGAGAAACATCCACGAGGCATTCATACCTCAGATAAACTGTCACATACCAATAATCAAATGTAAGATCACACTCATACAGTACACATACATATACATGAAGTAGTAAAGCAAATAAACACACACACACCTTCATGCACTCATGTAGGATACACTCAAAGGCTGCACACACAACATACACACACACACACACCAACATATAACATTATGTACAGAGGAAAATTATCTAGATAACTTGGGGGAAGAACAAGATTGTAAAGTGGATTGTAAAGACTTTCTTGTTCAGTGAAGTAAAAATTAAAAACTTGTTCTCATAGCAGGCTTGAATAGTTGTCATGGACTGTGGACACACTCTGTGTTCAACTGACATACTGAATATAGTTTCATGCTTACGTCAGACAAGCTTTTAAAACATTGAAGCCTGAAAACTCAGTTGTGTTGAATCTAATCTACACCTTGGACACACACACCTGTTAAACAGTGTTAAATTCTTGCACTGTGAGAATCCACCATAAGATGTCCATGTGACATTTAGACTTCAAACTTACAGTGTGACAAGTACACAGGATTGAGGGGTCATTGTTTTGTATTGTATAATATGAGGGATTTATGGAAGAAAAGCATAACTCTACATTTTAATTTAGCCTAAACAGTGATACTGCTGCAAGCTATTTTCCAAATCATAATAGTTGAGTAGAAACAACTATGAATCAAGGGAGGTTAAGTAAATTGGTCATCAGTTTATTTATAATGATTCTTATTCAACCACTAGGTGGCAACAAATCACCATCAATGTTTCTGCCAACTTAAACTTTATAGCAGGTAGGCTAAATACAATCAATTCAGTCAGATTAAGATGTGACTGGTCCTGCAGCTGGTCACAAACACATAGACACATTATACAGACAAGACGTTGCTGTCAAAGACCAGTTCATGCACTGGACCAGGACTGAGCAAAGTCTCAGAACAAGACACATATCTATAGTCTGGAGATTTTTAAAAAGCCACACTGCTTCTGCCCTGTTGCTTGGCTCTAGTTTCACAGGTCTTCAAGGATAGGTTCACAATTTTTCAAGCCTGTCCTAAAACAATAGGTGCTGTAATCATTCCTCTTGTTCATCCTGACCGTTAAAGGATCCCTTCATAATGCGATTTCAATGTAAGTGATAAGGGACCAAATCCATAGCGCTCCTTTTGCAAAAATATCTTGTGTCAAAGTCCCTCTTTTTGTTATGATCCTTCCACTGCAGCTGAACAGGAAAACACTGTCTGTCAAGACACAAAGAGGGATTTTTTTGACTATTGTTTTAAGACAGACGCAAACAATTGTGAAACTGCCTTTAATGCTAAATAACTATAAAATAACTCTTATGGATGTAAAATCACACAGAATTCATCCAAATAGGAGAAACAAAGCAAGCTGTTATTGGGACACATACACAGCACTCATAGACTAAGCTACAGTAGTTTGCACCAGCCAAGTTAAATGTAGAGATAGAGATAAATAGTTCTATACGGTATTGTCTAGACATGTAGCCCCACACCCAGTTACCTCTTCTGAAACTCCCCCACATCACTCAGAATTATACCTTCAGTGTGTGTGTGTGTTATTTGATGGCTCTGGTATATAAATCGTAAATACCCTGACAGGTCGAGACTAACTGATGGTAGAGAGATATTGAAGGAGATCACAGATGGGAAGTGGGTACACAGGGCATCCCTGACCAGTCAGACTAATAGAGCTCAAGATCCTTCATTGTGACAGGAGAGGAGGATTGAGAGAGATGGAATAAAATGAGCAAGGAAGCAGATAAAGAGGAGGTGACTCCACTGTGTCAGCCTGTCTTTCTTCTTTCTAAGCTGATCTGCTCAGTCAAAGGGCTCCACAGCCTGGGGGACAGAAAAGGTCTCATCATGTTTTTATCTCGGGGCGACACCTTGCCTAAATTGCCTAAGTGCTCCAACTTACAGGAACTTACACTTTCCAATACAGCAAGTTTTGGGGAGTTTAGCCTGAATGGAGAACAAAAATATGTAGCTCAATAGTTCCCAACTTGTATATGTGAGGTGTCACAAGTTGATTAACACATTAGGAAAGAAAAATAAAAACAAATTTGCTACATAAAACTATGACTTTTCTCTTATCTTTGCTTTTAAATTGTAAAATACTAAAATACTTTTTGCCTTGTTATGACCTCGTTCAAGTGGCCACAACAAATGGGAGACACACTATGTAAGAGTTTCACCAAAAGATAAGTTTAATAACCCAAATTAACTAAATATTTAAAGTATGGGATGTGTAAATCAGTGGTATCACTAGTGTATGTGATGCATGAGTGTGTGTGTGTGTGTGTGTGTGTGTGTGTGTGTGTGTGTGTGTTTGTGTTTGTGTTGTAGGGTGCATGAAAGCAACCAAATCTAACCAAATCTAAAGGGGTGCCTGTAGGAGAGAGCAGAACTGCAGCAGCACAGCAGATGAGTATCAGAGAGAAAGCTGTCTGCTGCAGTCAGGCTTAAATAAGCCGGGAACCCACTGGGGTCCTCAGGTGTTCCAGGTTACACTAATGATCCACCTGCAGAGTGAACAAAGACAGGTGAACCACACGGCAACCCTGAGATGACAGCAGGGGTCATCACAAGCTCTTCAGGCTTCTAAAAGATATTCAGGTTAAACAATTTGAGAAAGAAAGATCCTTCTTTGCATGAACTGCTTTAGAGGGTCATAAGACAAACTGGTTGGGAACCACTGACCTAAATTATAGATTGTTTGATGCTCTGTGCTCTCAGATTTACACACACTGTGTTGAGTGATAGCAGGTGACTTACAGTAAAGTGCATTAACTGAAAAAATGTAAAAACGTGAACTAAATGTATGACAATAATTAAAATATTTAAACATTTTGAACTACTGAGGCCTTATGTGTTCCCATCAAGGGCAATCATACTTACATATATTATTACATTACATGTAACGACATCTGGTTAAAAAGTGGTTACATACAGTAACCACTTACAAGATTGAACTATGCTGTCATTCCAAAAATGATCCTGTAAACAATCCTGTAAATAATCCGGTTTATATCAGTTAATGTCCAGCTAATAAAGGCTCACTTCTCTTACTGTGGATAATGCAGATTAGCAACTATCACTCAGTACAGTTACAGAGTTGTGTGATGGTGGCAGATAAAAGCTTATTGGGTTCACCAACATTCAAATCCTGCAACATCCTACAGTCCCCTTTAAGCAGCCCCCCTTTCAAAGATAAATGAATTCTGTCCTGAGTTACTTTTATTCTCTTTCTCTGTAATATTGTAGATAAGCAAACACATATTGAGTGATGCATTACATCTGAACTGTGCTTGAAGCCTAATTACACTATAAAATCATACATGCCTTAGTTAAAACTTATTACTTTCATTCTTCACTAACATTTCATAATGTTTTCATCCGAAAGTTTGTAAATCTCGTCTTCCAGATAAATTCAAACTCTGTATATGTGATTGAAGCCTCATTATACTAATCAAGTTATGTAAGTATTGAACCCAGAGTAGAGCAGGGTTAAAAGGACACAGACGTTTACTGTATTTCCCTTTTTTTCGTAGAATTTCTTAATTTTATGAATGTGTCAGTTATGAGTTTCCTAGCTGACAACTTTCAACACAGCTCATTACATGTGAACGTGTAGTCAATAACTGTTTATGAGCCTTTTACCCATTACACTCTTTATTGATTATAGGCTAAATGACTTAATGATGATGACAGACCAGATTTCATGACAAACATTAAACTGTAAATGTTAATATCATATCATAGAAACTGCAATAAAATTCTTTAAAACAGCACAGGAGTGTAACAGTGGCAAAACGGGTGTGTTGTACGCTCATGTTGTGAAGCTGTGAAGACGTGGAGTTTGGCCTGGCAGAAGTTTGAACTCAAACAGATAAAAAATGGATGATGCTCTCAGAGAAGATGAAACTGGCCTATTTTTTAAAGGAGGATTTCAGCTGTAAAACCCCAAACAGACGATGCAGCACTCTTCACCTGTTAGTGAAAACTGAGATCACACTGAAGTACAAATGGTTTCCTCTGTCATGTTTTTGTGCCCAGTAAAAGGAAGATTTGTCTCATCCTCTAGTGTTCATTAGCATAAAACAAACCTCGGGCGCATGCAATTATGTTACAAAACCAATGCAACAGTCAAAAAGTGAAGCATCAACACGGCGAGTGCAAGAGGAAGCAACACAGCAACAAATCACATGACACTGCAGTGCAAAATAACACAAAAAAATACAACACAACCTCCGAGCAATTCTAAATTCACTGACTGTCAGGGTCATTTTGTGATGTTGTGTGTAAATGCTGCAGGACGTGACTGCCCTTCTCTCTCCCTTTCTCTGGCTCGCTCTCCACTTCTGTCTTTTGGATTTGACAATTTGGGTTACTGTTTGTTACAGCAAAAGTCATGTCATCACATGCTATCATAAATAATTCATAGTTCAATATATTCATAGCACGCTTTTTTTATATTTAGCATTTCATAAATCACACTTTGCTGTTTTAAACACTGAAATATAAAAACAGCTTTGATCCTTTTGTTTCATGTGTCTATACAACATTTATGAACAAATGCCAGCAGAGAACACATGAAAAAAAACAAAAAAAAAACAGAGACAGACATCCATCACAGGTGGATGTTGTGTAAAATCATACCAAAATGTACTATCAGGCAGCTGAACATCACAGTTATGGTAATATGAGACACATGGCCTCCAGCAGTCACAGTCTGTCCAACAGTCTAGACAACAAGACCTGTTTATACTGATGACATGACTACGCATGAGAGGATATTTATCACTGTTTATCCTGCTCTATCTATCTATCTATCTATCTATCTATCTATCTATCTATACATCTATCTATCTATCTATCTATCTATCTATCTATCTATCTATCTATCTATCTATCTATCTATACATCTATCTATCTATCGATACGTCTATTTAAACTATCCAACTGGACTGTCTATCAAAAATAACGAAAGAATAGTCAACAATTTGGGAAATTCACTTAATTTCAAAATTCAAGTAACCTCTTTCTTGTGACTATGGTAAATATGTAGTCAAAACCGCCGACCAGCACCTCTAAAGCTCAACAGTTAATGTGTTATTTCTCATTGTTTTCGTACAAAATAAGAGGCGTAAAACGTCAAATCACCTTTATACGGGGGTTATGCACAGGACTAATTCTTGGCTGGGACCAGTGACTTCCTGCCATCTTCGCTGATTGCCTAGCAACTGGTGACGGACAGTCAAGAAACAGTCCAGCAAATAACCACTGAATTGATATTTTTGCATGTTAATTTTTATATGGATTAAAGAAACAAGATATAATGTGTTCATTACTGAGTGTCAGTGCTGCTAAGCAGATGTTGTCCCCTTTGTACAGAGCCAGGCTAGCAGTTTCCCTTTGTTTCCAGTCTTTGCGCTAAGCTAAGCTAATCGGCTGCTCGCTCTGGCCACATATACAGATATGAGAGTGGTATTGATCTCCTCATTCAGCTCTTGTCAAGAAAGCAAATAAGTGTATTTCCCAAAACTATTAAATGTGGTTTAAACTACACAAAGAACTGAATGATTCAGGTTTATTGCATGTTGTTG
Source organism: Thunnus maccoyii (assembly GCF_910596095.1). Lineage (NCBI taxonomy): Eukaryota > Metazoa > Chordata > Actinopteri > Scombriformes > Scombridae > Thunnus > Thunnus maccoyii. The sequence continues at coordinate 16,877,935 of NC_056533.1, read as the reverse complement.
TATGTTTTCAGCCACAGAAAAGTTGATATGCAAGCAGCTTTTTTTGTGCATGTGTCATCCTGTGTGGTATAATCCAATCTTTTTTTTTTCTTTTTTTTCTGTTTTTTGCTCTATGACCAACAGTTACACCAAGATACTTTCTTTTTTCTCCTTTTTTTCCCCTCCTCTCTGTGTCTCTCTCTCTGTGCAGTCTGGCCAAACTCTTATGTGGCACAATAGCTCTTTGTTTTTCTCCATGTGGTTGAGAAGACTATATGGTTCCTATGCCCGCAGCTTAGCCCACATTGTACGCCAGCACCCACACACACACTCACACACACATCGTACTCATACTCATCACACTTAAAGCGTATTTCTCCCTCTGTGTGTGTGTGTGTGTGTGTGCGTGTGTATGTGTGTGTAATTCTAATGCAATGTGACACTGGCCTTTCCCTCCTCTGCAACATTGCTATCTGACATGACCTGCAGAGAGAGAGAGGGCAGAGACAGAGACAGAGAATGTACACAGAATTAGAAACGTAAGAGACGGAGAGAATTAGAGCAAGAGAAAGCAAAGATAGTCGAGAGGGAGAAAGAGTCATGTGTGGAGGGGAAAAAAAGTCAGCAAGAAGAGAAAGAAAACCTACGCCACACTAGACAGCATCATAATATGAAAGTCTCAACACACATACTGTTTATACTTACATTTCAATGATGCCAAGATCCCATTTGAAGTGTTTCCTCCTCTCCTCTCCTCTCCACTCCTCTCCTCTCCTCTCCTCTCCTCTCCTCTCCTCTCCCCAACTCTTATCTCCTCTCCTCTCTTCTTCTCCTCTCCTTCCTCCTCTCCTCTCCTCTCCTCTCCTCTCCCCAACTCTTATCTCCTCTCCTCTCTTCTTCTCCTCTCCTTCCTCCTCTCCTCTCCTCTCCTCTCCTCTCCTCTCCTCTCTCTCAGCTCTGGTCCTCTCCTCTGGACTTATCCGCTCTGAACTCCTCTACCCTCTGCACTCTACTCTCTCCTCCCCTTTCCTCTCCGATCCTCTCCTATTATCTCCTCTCTGCTCTTTGCCTTTCCCTCAAAGAGAAAAGAAAAAACAGTATAATTATATGTATAAATCTTCTGTGTCCTCCCCCAGTTGTCAGATAGGCCCACGTATACAAGCCTTCCTCTTCTCTTCACTTTCTTTCCAGCGGTAAGAAGATACAAATTAAAAATTTCAGTCATTCTCTTTTTCCCTTCAGTTCTTCTCTCTTTGACGTAGCAGCAGCAGCAGCAGGAGGGGTGTTGCTCCGACTGTTTTCCAGAGTGCAGTTCTCTGATATTCCATTTTAGTTTTTCCAGGTTATTTTCCAGACAGAGAGGTCAGGCCTTCAGGGCAGAAATGTGACATAAGAGACCCCGACAGGTTGACTTAATCTCTCTCTTCTCTCTCTGCCAAATGTCTGCAGCCTTTCTAGCTTTTCTCTCTCTCTCACATGTACAGTACTTTAACGAAAGCACACACACACACAGTCACACACATAGTAAATGCAGATTCGCTGCTTCTGCCTTCTCGGTTTCTCTCCCTGTCGTCCATGCAGAACATTCAGCAGAAGGAGGAGGGGGGGGGGGGGGGGGGGGGGGGGGGGGGTAAAAGAAGGAGAGAGGGAGGGACTGAGTGACAGCAAAGCAAACATAATGCCTTACAGAAAAAGCACTTTCACTCACATGTGAATATTTAGAATTGACATGTGAAATACTGCATTTGATATATGAAGCAAGTAGTTACGTGTCCAAAAAACACGTGTCTCTATATGTGAATAATATTAATGCGAAATTTCTGAAAATCTCTTCTCATGTCATGTAAATTGATCACATATGAAACAGAGTTCAACATGTGATAAACATTTTGTTTGGAAAGAGATAAAAGCAGCAAAGGTGAAGAAAAGGAAAGACAGAGAGTATTGTTAGGGTGATGGGGAATTCATTCAGCTTGGGGAATTCACCTCCGTACTGCATGTTCACACACATCGATGGATGATTATACACTCTACCTGCTGTTGTTGTTGTTGATGCATCATGAAAAACTTACAGGAACTTGTGTGTGTTTGTTCCTGTGAAGACTTTATGGGACTGAGGGAATGATGTTTTAGAGCTGAATCGACAATTTTCTAAAAATAACTTTATATCAGATAACGTTTATGAAACTTTTATTAGCCAACCTGTCATCCTGGCAGGTTATTTTTGTGCACAGGTTATGCAATATGAAAACCGTGAAAAAAACTCCTCCTGTTTCTGGTCGGGGGCTGACAAAGTTATCCACTTCAACAGCTCTCAACAGGTATATGCAAAAAATGTGTCCTCAAAACTGTATGTTAAAACTTTGCTTTTAGGTAGAGTACTGTCATTATCACTATTGTCGGCTCTGAATATAATGAGAGTGACATTATGAACTAAGTGTTTTGCCTTTTTCAGTCACGCTGAACAATAAAAAACTGTTCTCATCTGTCTTACATGAACAAAACTATGAGTCTACAGCCATGATAGCAGCCCGGGCAACATGCTTTGAGTTAAGTGCTAACACATCTTAACTTAACTAAGGATGATGGGAACATAATTAGTTTTTCAAGCATTTCGGAAAACAGAGTATTGGACAAATTAAAATTTGATGTGGTGTTATATGAAAAGTGTTATATGAAAATGTTTCATCCTGAGGGGGACATCAATACCTCAAAAGACCAAATTTCATGACAATCAATTCGAGACATTTCACTCAAATCCACAAATGTTGTGCGCTAGAGGAAAAGTCAGGAGATTAACAAAGTCATTAGGATTCATCCTCTGTGCAACATGAATGTGTGAACAAAATTTAATTGCAATCCAATATTGTTTGGCATATTTCAGCTCGGACCATATTGGTTGACAGACCAATATAGATAGTTGTGGTTGTCAGATAAGATAGACCACATTGTCGCGCTGCTAGCATGGCTACAAACAACTAACTACAACTATCGGTTTTAATCCCTTTGGTCTGTTAATGTCCATCCATTGTTCACCTTCCTGTTTGTTCTTGTTTTATGTCACCAGTTGTTCATGTGTTCATCACAATAACGTGGAGTCTCAGTGGCCTCCTCCCCCCATATATCCTAACTCTTGTACAAATTACTGAATCAACAACTAAACACATGCATTTGTAAACATTATTTATCAGTGCAACATTTAATTTTACTCAAAAGAGTTGTGATCTCAAATGTGCCTTTAATCAATATGAAATCTCAGCACATTTTAGCCAACCTTCTTCTCAACAGACTGCACATTACTGGGGAGAGAACATTACAGAACATTAATTCCTCCATGATTATTCTCTGGACTCATTAAAGGTAGGAAAAAACACATTTTCTTTTCTCAGTGCTACACTGGAAGGGTACTGTATCATAGAATAAAAGAGAAATTAATAAGACGTTACTCTTTTTTCTTATCCTCCTCACTAACCTCAGGGCCACCTCACTTACCTTGCTCTCCTCACCTTCATCTTCAGATCATCTAATCTCCGTCTACTTTACATCTTATCTGTTTCTGATATTTTGTCCACCAGCATTTACATACATGAAGAGGACAGAACATCAGAAAAACTTCTAAATAAGATAGAACTACTCTCCTGAGACTGAAAATGTGATCACTGTCATTACTCTTTGGAGTTGTTTCTAAACAAACGAACATGAGGGTAAAGGAACACGTAACCCAGTGCAGCTGTGTAGCTCGGCGTGTTTTTAATAGTTTTTGGACAACAACAGAGGTCTGCAGCACAGAAGAATAAGATATATCAGGCTTTGGATACACACACAATACTTGTAAGTATAGAATCAATTCACAGTTGATTTAGCTCTGTGCCTGAGATTTGTTGGCAGTAAGAAAATAAATCCTTTAAACAAGACAGAAATCTACAGCTGCACTCTGTGAGGCTATGCTTAGGCACATTAGGGTTTTGAGCTAAATGCTAATGTCAGCATTTTCACCTAACATGCAACAACAAATGGATTCATCCTCTGGGAAACATGAATGTCAGTACACAATTTCATGGTAATCCACCCAGTAGATGTTGAGATATTTCAGTGGTGGATCAACCGACTGATATTGCCATACAGCCAAGTTAAAAATGCACTGAAATGGAAAGAGGGTACAACAACAGAAGAAAGTAATAGTCCACCCATATCCTATATCTTTGAGAAGATTATAGCATAGATGAAAGTGAAGATAATAATCAGAAGCGCCTTCTGAAGAATAATGTGAATCAAGCATTCAGAAGCCAAAATATCCTTTGAACACAGACAAATGTGATTAGAAAACCAAAACTTTCCTCATTGACTCCTCCATCATTGATCACCTCAACATCATCATTACTAAAAGAAAAAAACACAGATCTAAACCTTGTTCTACATACAGAATACACAACACACGAACCACTTACCATCCATAATGCATCCATTTCTGCACCTCCTGCTTAGTGTGATAAAATATTAACTCCCTTAACTCTGTGCAGTGTACTCTGCGTGGAATTGTTGTCAGTCATCTCTGAAATAGCAAGGGACAGGAATTGTGAGCTTCAGATGCTGTGTGAGTGCACGCTGAGCCTAAACCACAATACAGTCGTTGCTCCACTGGTATTTCATTTCATTATTCATGAGCAATGGGTGAACCTTCAGGTCAGCGGGGGCAGTCTAGTCTCCTAGTCCAAGTCCATCAGCAAAACAAAGCAGCATCAGCTTCATTATGGATGAAAGTCATGAATATTTACTGATAAATTTAAACATGCACGCCAGTCAAAAATAGTTAAACAGAGCTACAAATATCCAAAGTGCAGTGGCCTGTGGCATCCTCAGTAGGAACTAATGGGCCTGTTAGTGACCCAGCAGGAGGACATAGCACGCAGGTTTCAGATTAAAAAAAAAAAGTGGGTTTTTACTTACCTCCCAAAATGAGAGAGAGCAAAGCAAAATGATTATTAACTAAAAATAGGTCAACAAAACCAAACTGAGCTCAAAATAAAACTGAGCCAAGTGACCTAAACTAACCTCAAGAAAACATAAAAATATATGACCAAATACATATATACTGACACATATATACTGGCTGGCCAAACTCATTTGACACACAAGGGGTGGACGAAACACAATAACTACAAATAAGCACTGGACAGTTTGCTATTAACTCTATATTAAAGAATAGGCACAAATAAAATCATAGTCAGATCTCAAAATGAACATTGTAGGGTTTTTGCGTGCTGTAATCATTCCTTCTGTTCATACTGACCATTAAAAGATCCCTTTCTAATGCGCTTTCAGTGTAAGTGATGGGGGCCAAAATCCACAGTCCTTATTCTGTGCAAAAATTTATTCAAAAGTTTATCTGAAGCTAATATGAAGCTTCAGCCATCCGAATGAGTCAAATCAAGTAGAAATCTTCCAAAGCTACAGTCTTTTTAGCATAAAATTTAACTCTCTGTGTTTCCCTGGACAGCTGCAATATAGGGATAGTAACAAAAAGAAGGAAATTATTACTAAAAATGTTGAACCTTTGAAAGATACACTTGATTTGATTAATTTGGACTGCTTTTATTTGATAACAGAGCTTCATTGTGGACAATACAAAATTAATATGGAATAAAAATGTCATATAGAAAATAATGTATGTGAAAAATGCTGTCAAACTGTGTTACTTGTTTAATTATGTGGGAGATGCCTGTAACTGAATGTAAACCTAAATGAGTGAAAAGGTCAAACTGAAGTGAAAATGAGGGTGAGTGGAGATGATGTTACCAAATGTTTTAGACCGCTGGGACAGTGAGTGAGTCAGTCTGCTGTGATGTTGAATCTGGGACATGAGTAGGCGCTTTGATGGGGGATGAGGAGGAATGTCATCCGTCTTCTTAACCTGCCTCCCCAAGTAGCAGAGAGAGTACAGGGGCAGAGAGGTTGTTTAGTTGAATATGTTTCTAGTCTGCCTGACTTATTAATCCTTTATATGACTGAGGTTTGTGCAAGTTAGAATCCATGGCCCCGACCATGGCTCTGAAATATCAGTAGCCTAACTGTGCTGTGTATTGATAAATCCATGGTGCTGTCCGTGGTGCTGAAGTAGCAGACAGATTTGTAATTGCGCCTTTTTCTCTCAGTCTCGCCCTTCTGTCAGTTTCATCTTGGATCTATAATATTCCCTAAACTATATACTATAAATACTCAACTCTATACTATATTGTAGCCTATACTCTCTATAGAGTAGTGTCACCTTCATGATCAAAGCAACAAGGAGAATGTGTAGTCGCAGAAGAGCAAGAGGATCATAGAGACACATTGCTGCCTGTAGTATTCCTATAATATTCCTATAATATTTCTATAATCATTTAGTAGCGTTTGTGCTGCTGAAAATACATCCCCGGACCAAACCACCTCTATAACCTATAATAATAATAATATTTTAGGGGAGACGTGACTACTGATATAGTTTTTTCTATAGATATTTGGTGTAACCTGGGGGTGGAGCAGGTAATGTGACTGAGGAAATTAATCTGCACTGACTCAGCTGCTACAGTTACATGATTCAAGGTTAAGTTTTTACTGTCAAAACTACAGTGTGTTTTGAAAAATAAGCGTTATTAAAATGCTTATTGCCCACATCCAGTAAAAGAATAGCAATAACAAAATATGTATATATATTTAATATAATTAACATATATTTAGCCTAATAGCAGTTCTATTAAATCAAAATTATAATCACAATTATAATAGGGTAAGGGGAACCATAACCCTGGACTATATGCAAAACAGGTTTCTTACTGAGTGACAGCTGGGTGTCATGAAAGGCTTCTCTGTCCTTTAGAGCCAGTTGGGACATTTTGATCCAGTCATATCTGTGAAGACAGCAGCCCCGGCAGAGAAGAGAGGAATAAAACGGTGGGAAAATCCAGCCATCCCCAAATTGGACCTAAGATCAGTCACCTAGATTTTGTTGACTTGGAGCTTAATTACCCTGTTGCCAATGACAAAGCCAAAGAACTCAGTCTCTGTCTTGGCAATAACACACTTAGAGGGATTGATGGTCAGCACAGCAAATTCAGTGAATGTCTCTGGAAAGTCACAATGAATCCCAAATGGCAGGACCGTGAATTAAAAAAGACTCCATGGTGTTCTGCAGGCTGTACAAATGTCAGTAGTTGTCAGGTGCTTTTCCTTGCTTGCTTGGACATTCAATGATATCATCCATTTGTTGGATTGCGTAAAAGTCACACTGAGAAATGGAATTAAGGTGAATAAAAACCTTATAGTGCCATCCTCCTTTGGGACCAGGACCACAGGTCACTTATTGATGCCTGAATGATCCCGAGTGACAGCATCAGGTCCAGTAAAAATGTGCATCTCACAATAGCTTCATCTTTCAGAGAAATATCATATCATGACTGTTATATAATAATATAACACTGATAGTGGGCATTCTGCATGATGAGTACTTGTGATACTTTCAGTACATGTTGATAATACTTCTGCAGTATTACCTGAATAATACTGCTACTTTTACTAAAGTAAAGGATCTGAATACTTCTTTCACCACTCATTCATTGCCAGTGAGAACTATCTTATTTTATGTGTTCACCTTATAGTGGAGGAGCCCTGGCTGAACCTGTCTGTGAGTCTTCTTTGATGTGGACTCTCTTTCACTCTCTGTCTCTCTGTTGCTACAGGCCGCCTTTACTCAGTGTAGGTTTTTGGCCCGAACACAGACCCCTCATTATTTTTGAGTTCTCTTTGTATGAGTCTCTGTGTGTATGTGTGTGTGTGTGTGTGTGTGTGTTACATAAGACAGCTGTTCATGTGGTGATAATCAAATCATTCCCATGACTGAGTCAAGTGGGACTCAGGGCCTCTCAGACTCATCCTCCATGCACATGTCACTCTGCCTCTCCATACTCTCTTTCTCTGTCTCCATATGTGTTTATTCCCCTCCGTCTGTTTTTTGACTCCATCTGCCTCTAAACTACTCTCTTCTTCTGCTTTACTGCACTTTCCTTTTATAATTTGTTTCACCCACTAAGTCTCTCTACCTGTTTCTCTTTCCCCCTCTTTCCTTCTTCTTTCGTTATTTTTGTCTTCTGTCTGCCTCTCCACTTACTCTAACTTTATTTATAGGGAAAGAGCCTATAGGATGCATGATTTATTTATACATGAAAGCTACATGAATCAAAAGAAATACACGAAACATTAAAAGACAAACAGAAATACAAATGTGTTTTTGTTGGTAGCTGTCACAAAGTCATACTTCCCAAGATATCGGTTAGATGAGCAGTCAGATGTTTCCTGAACACTATTATTGATCAAATGGATGCGATCTCAGAAAAAAAAAAGTCTCATGACTGAATGTTTGACCCAGCTGTTGACTCGGGAGGATTATAAGAACATCACTGAGAAGAAGACGCTGTGAGTTAAACCAGAACACATCTAAACAGCGCCGTGTGGATGTTTGTATGATCTTGGATGTGAACTTGACATAAGTCATTCATAATTTTTTATCTTTTGTGCTTATGGGTGGGTGTGAGAATGCCGGTGATTCCTCTTGGGACACTGACTTTATGCTTTATGTGGGGGGGGGGGCTCCGTCTGGTGTGTGCACTGTGTCAGTTACGGTGTCTACCCATGTTGTCTTTGAGGTGCCAGAGGAGCTTATTGCAGTATCCAACCAGATCTGGAGCACATGGGCCCAGTGCTCTACAGGATATAACAGCCCCTGCTTCCAGTGTGGCTCGCTCTCTTCCCTGCTAGCGCCTTTTTGCTTTGCTTAGCCCTTGTTTTATTTTTTACTACACCTAACTCTTCACTATCCACATGAACACTACTGATGTCACTGACTAACACTCCTCATATCTGACAATAAATAACTTGTATTTATTGTTTTCCTGCTTTTGTCCTGGCCTATGGGCTAGGTTATGACAGCCGTGGTCTCAATGTGACCCTCAGGTTGGAAACTGAAATAGGAGTTTTTAGTCTCTAATGAATGGATTATAATCATTTCAGAACTTTTGGGCATGATGGCATGTAAAAAGCATTACAGTATTTGAATTTTAAATTAAGTCCACTTTAGGAAATGCAAACATTTGAATGATGAATGAATCTGACACTCATATGACCATCGTTATGAGCTTGTTTCCTGCATCACAAATTTTAAAATAGTGTCCTGGGGGAGAGCACGAGACACTGCCAGCTGCACGCAGTAAAGTCAAACACACACAACCTTTACACTGACTATATGCAGACAATACAGGCACACACACACACACTGGCAGATTCTTTTTCTGTATTCATCTCTCTAAGCATTTCAAATTCCTCCACACTTTCCACTGGTTGAAACATAATTGCTGCAAGAAACAAACACAGTCTCATATTTCAACTGAATCAAACTTTCCTCCTCACATATACAGACATATTCTTTCTTAGTGTTGTTGAATATTATATCTATATTTATGTATTTACATGACAGGGTGATCTGTTCCTCATACAGAATCATTCAGGATTATCATTTGGAACTGTAACTTCAAGTCATGTAAAATTAAAGACTCATTTATCTTTCATCATCATCATCCTCAAGAGAAATCCAACAGTAGTTCAGCTTCATATGTGACTGTTGTATTTTTAAATCAAGTGTAAAAGAATTAGTTCCCGTCAGTTACATTCATTTATTTCACCACATCCATCCCCACTGCATTAAGTCCATTACTACTGCTGCTGTGACCTCTGCTACAGAAGGTTGAGTTCAGCTGACTTTGTCGACTCTGTTGTGTGTGTTGCTGTCAGCCCCTTGCAGAGCCAGTGTCAGTGTGGTTATATAATGAGTGTTGCTCCTGTGGACCCAGAGCCAGTGGAGGGTGAAGAAGGACTTAATGAGGTCTATTGGTGCGCACTGACAACTTCACACTGTACTTCACTGCCTCTGTGGCCGGACACTAACAGAAAATAATATAAATTCCTCATTATGAAATATCATTTACTTACAAATTTACATTTTCTTGAGAACCCCCCCCCCCCCCATCTGGTTTATAATTTATTAAACTAAATATGCACTTTATTTTACTGAATAATATAATTAACTATGTAATGCATTAGACAAAACCAGACATATTTTATGCTTATAGTGTAGTTCAATAAAAACTTTGTCCTCCCCCAAATTAAAATTTAGCATTTAAACATGTAAACATCTTAATTTAGGCACCTGATTACTGAGTTCCTGCTCCACACAAAACATCATACCTGAGTCAGCAAACTCTCATCTTCTGTCATAACTAGTATTACATGCAAGTGGTTTTTTGCCTTTTTATGTACTGTTGTTGCAAGAGACTGTGCATTAGAAGTTGAAAGTGCTAAATGTCACTTTTCTTTATGCCAGCAAATAATTTTGAGAGTTCAGTCACTTTTAATGTCTTTAATTTGATGTAAGAAACCCTGATTCAGTGCCATGTAGAGGCCCAGGTGAGTACAAACAGCAGGTACAGACTCCAGGCTGATCAGCTGTGAACAGGCAGTCTGGGTTAGAGAGGCCCTAAACTCAGTTAGCACAGCTGAAGTCAATGCAGATAGCTGCAGAAAATGAAAGATAAAATAAAACAAAACAAACAAACCCCCACACAGATAGATAGAAGTTCGTCCAGTCTCTTTGCACATTGTCCACAAATAGAAATAAACAACACTGAAGTTAATACAAGACTTAAAAACTGTTTGTTGATTGAATGAGACAAATGAAAAGAATACAAGAGACAAAGCAGCAGGCCTAACAAAATGACTAGTGACCTAGCCTACTTACAGTAAAACTCAAGAGAATCATCTAAGATATTATATTGCCTTTCAAAAGAGTATCAACATCTGTCTGTGAACACATTTTTTAATATTTGACATCACCCACGTTCAAAACAAACCCAGTGAATACCAGCTGATTATCCAAGATGACACAGCAAAGCCGCTTCAAACCTTTGGATAGTCACACACGCATAAATTAAAAAATAAATACAACACGTTTTCATTAATATCTAGAGCACCAGCGGGTGCTCAGAGTTAGACCAGAGACTGGAATAGTAAAAACAAGGCAAATGACACAGAAAAGTCAAGCTACAACATAAATAATGTTTCTAGAGGGAAACTTTTTGAGGCAACAGAGATGGGCAATATTGTCGTCGGTGAGGTGGGGCCTGGAGAAAGACACCTAAAATCTGTCTGGCAGGGTAGAAGTGTAACAAAGAAGAGAAGATACAGTTTGGTATTTGTGACAAAACTGCCAATCTGTGTCGCCTCAAACATCAACCTCCTAAAAGCCTTATGATGCTGAAAAGTAAAGAAAGAACAACTGACTCTTAGGAAGACAAAGTAAGAAAAAGAAATCACCTAGCACTAGTTATTCCAGTAATCTGGTGGGAAACCTTCCTGATTTCTTAACATCCTCCCAATTAAATCAAATGATTCTGAAATTGTGATTTTTAAAAGACTTCAAAGATGATTTACGTTAAGGCCAAGAGTTACAAGTTAACTCCAAAAGTTGCAGCATCTCAAGAGCCCTCAGCTGAAGATCTTTACACTGGTACACTCCAAAGACATGAACGCACACACACACGCACGCACGCACACACACGCACGCACGCACGCACGCACGCACACACACAAACGGCAGATAAAGTGTTCAGTGTTATTACAGACTCAACTCAGAATGACATATCCTGAGATCTTCTATCTACAGTAGTAAACTGACTCCAGACTGACAAAAACACTTGATCCAAGTTGTCCATGCTGCTGCCCGTCATCTGTATCTACTGTTTATGATGCCCTTGATGTGACTGTGAGAAGAAGACACTGTACAGACCAGACAGTTTACGATCAGTGAAGGCAACACAGCAGATCAGCAGAGTCTCTTGAAAGCCATCAGTCCTCAGGAAAAAAAAAACAAAACAAAAAACATTCATATCTTCATGATAACTAAGATAAAACATCAACTTTGACTTGTTAAATGGCTGAGCAGACTTGGCAGAGTCTAAAGCACTGAAGTCAGTGAATGCTTAATAACTGACTGTTATTACTGAGTTTAGAGGAGATCAAAGAACCTTTATATTCTTAGTTTTATTGCTTTATTAGTAGTATTATAACTATTTGCTTCTAAACAGCCAGTTTGTCCAGTTCTACCTTCCCCTGAAGGTTATAAATTATTACAGCCGAGGACCCAGATTCAGCTTTATGACACACTATATCTCCACTGTTTAAGAAGTCGGACTGTAGTCCTTCCTTTTAACTCCTCCAGAGTGTTTATGTTGCTCAAGTGCAAACTGCAGCACAAATCATGCTTCCCTTTCCATCTGAGTTCATCATCTGTGAAAGAAACTTAGCTCTTACTCCTATTGGTGGGTGTAGCTGATGTCACACAGACCCTACGTCTCACTGGAGGATTCAGCTGACATCATAAGACGTATTATTAGTGCTGGTTATTGTTAAAATATTAAGGCGTGCGGTGTGAAACAAAGTTCAGGGGTGTCTTGTTTGATATGGGTATCTTCTTGAAGCCCATTTTAAGCATGTGGGTGCCATGTGAACGGAATATATCCTAGTTTATTTATGTCACAAAAAGCAGCTTGTATTATTTGGTTAGCGCTCCTTATTTGGATGTCTCAACAGAAGACACGGTTCAGTTCATCCTAAATGGCTATTTGCTGTAGAGCTGCAGGTCGAGGCGGACCCACACTTCCCCCGTTGGAACCTCGTGCAGCAGAAGACGTCGAGTCACTGACCCCTTGTTCTCCAACTCTTTCTTTATGGTTGCTACGGGAACCTCCGTCCGTCCCAGAAAGTCTGATATGAGAAGAAATACAAAGAAGCAGATGTGTAAGAAGGAACGGTATTTTTATGACTTGCAATTTTTATTTTGTAGCATAACATCAGCACTGTGAATCAGAAACACGCAACATCTCCAATTTCCCATTGCCACAAACTATCAAAATACAACGTGGCTTTCTTAGAAGTAAGGAGAAAAAGAAAAGAAACAATACAATTCTGAGACTAAATGCAAAAGTAAAAGTCCCACAGTGATCAACGTTATCAATTTGCTTCCAGCTCATCCTTTCACTTGTTTAGTTGTCAATTTAAGCAGCCACCACTAAGAAAAAAAAAGATGTGATTGGGAAATTTGAGTTTTATTTAATATGCAGATTTACAGAGAAATTATTAGGAGTTACTGGTGGAGTATGAGCGGAGAAGACATGAAAAGGAAAGAAACTAGCAGGTAACTGACCATCAGGTGAAAACTGGTCCCTTTCAAAGATGGTGATGCAGAGGACGTCCTGGTAGAGGTCTTTGATGTGAAACTGACAGTTGAAGTTCCACTTGGGGTTCAAAGTGTCGTTGAGCGTCCTGGACGTGAAGATCTGAGCTCCCATTGTCACCTCGCAGTAGGGGTTACTTTTACCTGGAGGGACAAGAAGAGGAGGATGAAAGAGCAGGTAGAAGAAAGGAGAAAAGAGTCAAGATGGGATTAAAAAAAGGGAAAAGAGGGGATGGACAGAAGAAGAAAGAACTACAAAGACATCCTGTGACATGAGTGCATCCATGCTCACCATTGGGTTTGGCTGCCTTAAGTTCAGTGGCCTCCAAGATGGTGACAAGGAGTCTGCCGATCCCACTCGCCTTCACAGATCGCGCTGCTGACACAGACACACAGATTGATTAATCTAGAGATGTCATCGCATTAGTTGGCATAAATACGTCTGTGTGGGCGAGACCTACCTTGGTAGACCTTTTCCCTTTTCTTCTTTTCTGTCTCAATAAATTCTTCAGATGCAGCCTTGATCTTCTGCACCCATGCTGTCCTGAAAACACAAACACACACAGTAATCGTAAAAGGCCACCAAATTGCAAAAGGCCGCCAGCGTCTATGTGTGTGTGTGTGTGTGTGTGTGTGTATTTGTGTGTGCAGCTACCGTTCATTGATGTTGTCTGTCCGGAGTATATAGACTCTATCTATGTGTGAGATGTGGAAGACAGGCTCGTCACTGGAAGGATCTGGAAGCTTCACCAGAACTTCATTTAGCAGCACAGGCTTCAGGAAATGAAAGATGTCGAAAATACACAAAAATGACATTAGAAGAGACATATTAAAAATTTAAAGAGCAACTGTGCATTTTATAAAAAAATCTTTTAAAAAAAGAAAGTACAAAGCCTCATGCTGCCTCAAAGGAAAAAATTTCCAGTGTTTCTCACCGGCTTGTACATCTTGAGCTGCACGTTGTTCTTGTTACTGAACAGTTTATCAGGTCCAGACGAGGTGAACTGCTTAGACGCATGAGTCAAAAGCAGGAAGTCACTGAAGAGGAAAGCCCACAGTTCCTTGTTGCTCTTCACTTTGTACATCTGGAAAGATGTAAGTGTGAAATATATCATATCCAGTATAATCCAACAATGAAACAGTACTTACAGTATGATTGCAAAATTACTTCTGCAAAAATGTTGCATCTCTTTTAACTCAGTGATGAGGGAGGGACTACAGACAGACTCACTCTAAAGCCTAAATACAAATGGCAATGTTCAGTTTATAAGACAATATTTTTCATGATGATCCTTCTGTTAGGTTTCTCCTCAGATGAGTCCGTGTTTTGTGTAACGACGTTCTGACATCTGTGATGTTTCACATTTCATCTCCCATCTGCCTGCTCTCTTTTTCTTTTTAGATTTTAAAAAATGTATTCAGAATATGACTCATGAAATGAACATTTTTTGGAATATAAGGGCTGCCTGTGAGTTGTTTATCGACTCTAGTTTCCACATTTTCAGAGATGTTACTGTATTACTCACCTTTCCACTGTGCAGCAGCTTCCTGGGGCCCAAACAGTTAGTGAGAGAGTTAAAAACCAGGTGCTGTTGAAAGAGAGAAACTTTATAAGGAACCTTCATTGGGTGGAAAATGGTTGTTCTCTTCTATACTAACTTATAAGCTAATTGAGCTAATGCTAAAACATTGAATTCATACATAATTAACGTGATACAAACTAAATTGTGAGTTTATCAACAAGCTTCATACCTCGGCAGCGCCATCACACTGTACGTGGTTCTGAATCCAGTCCAGTCGGTCAGAGTTCTCCTGCTCTCTCACGCCTTCATTCACCTGGTCAACACAGAAATATCATTCACATTGAAAGACAAGATCTTATCCACACACCACACAGAACAAAAAATAAGTAAAAGATTGAACTGAAGTAAAGAGTGACATCATAAATGAGAGAATGAATGAAGAAATGAACCTGTTGACAGAGCTCCTCCGCCCTCTCCAGAGCCTCTTTAAGAGGACCTCGGTCAGGGTGGCCCTCTGCAGTGCACTCTAGGATCTAAACACACACACAATTAAATACACAGACCAGTTATTTTCTCCCACAAATGAGAGACAAAACATTCTTTTGTTCTAATCACACACAGTAAGGTCAGTATTGGACCAAATTAATGAGGAGTTCAAACACAGACACGCTCATGAACACGTAGGCCTACATTTTTGATGTGCAGTGGGTAGCGCGTGATCCTCTGCATGGGTTTCAGCAGGAAGCTGGACAGCGGCATGCCTTTACACCTGTAGTCTGTGGCAATTTTCTGATGAGGATAAAAGACAACATTAAGATTCTTGTTTCCACCTTCATGTATGTGACAGCAGAGTATCTGCTGGTTTCAATAAGTCTTTAAAAGGTCGTTAAAACACTATATGAGACTATGTTTTAAATATAAAACTAAACATAGCACAAAAAGTAAAGAAATTTGTGTTTGGTAGATTATTTTTTTGTTGTAACAATGCTTCTTGGCAATAAATCTTATACCGTTGGAAAGCCTGCTTATTTCCCTTTTAAATGGTGCCACATTTGTAAGGAACATGCATTTGTGGGATGAGTGCTGATGAAAAATTTGCCAAATCTTCTCTGCCAATGCCAAACAGCTTATTCTGCCATTGACATTGTTTGGTGGATTGGATGATTGAAGTTTGAAGAACCAAGACATATTGGCAATTTAACAATTTATCCATTTAACAAACAGGAGCCTCAGTAGCGTATGGAAGACCCATACACAGCCACAACAACCTTGCACCTCCTCCTCATGCTGGTCACCAGCCTGGTCACACACTGCTGTGGGATGGCATCCCATTCTTCAACCAGCATTTCACAAGTCAGCCAACGTGGTTGTGTTGGTCACTCTGGCACGAACAGCACGCCCAAGCTGATCCCACAAGTGTTCAATGGGGTTGAGGTCAGGCAGGCCATTCCATCCTCTCCACTCCCAAATTCTGGAGGTAGTCTCTGACAAACCCCGCTCTGTGGGGGCGAGCATCTTGGAGGATAGAGTTTGGTCTCAGACTGTGGAGATATGGGATTGCCACTGGTTGCAGAATCTCAACCAGTGGCAATCCCATATCTCGATATCTCTCTGCATTGAGATTGACAAGCCTCGTTTTTCCAGTGAGGGAGATGCCGCCCCACACCATCACACTGCCTCCACCAAAAGATGTTACTCTATTGGTGCAGCAATCAGCATAGCGTTCTCCACGTCTTCTCCACACTGTGACCGTACGATCCTTCACTGAACATAACGTTCCTCCACATGTTCAGGTTCCAGTGCACGTGTTGCTGACACCAGCGCAAACAGGCCTGACGATGAAGGGCAGTCATGGCAGGCCTGCTGGCAGCCCTATGCTGCCAATCAGGTGCCTGACTGGCAGCACCTGGGGGTACCCGAAGCTCAAAACATGAGTCAATAGCAACAGCAAAATAAGCTGTTTGGCATTGGCAGAGAAGATTTGGCAGATTTTTCATCGCCACATACTCAGCTCTGCTGCTCATCCCACAAATGCATGTTTCTTACATATCTGGCACCATTTAAAAGGGAAATAAACAGACTTTCCAACAGTATAAGATTTATTGCCAAGAAGCGTTGTTACAACAAAGAAATAATCTACCAAACACAAATTTCCTTACTTTTTGCGCTATGTTTATAAAAATACTGAAAAGAACCACAGAAAGTAATTCATAATAAGGACATGAAAATAATCTGGGTGTTGTAAAGCAGGTATTGAAACTGTAAATGGCTTTACACCCCTCTTTCCTTCCCTTGCTCACTCCCTCCTCAGTCTCCTCGCCCGCCTACCTTGAGGAACTCCTTGAAGTCCGGCTCGTTGTCGGTGCGAGTCTGGAGCAGTGTGGCTCCGTTGATCTGGCAGGAGCAAAAGCGGATGTAGGGCTGCATGTGAGACAGCTCTCTCGCCAGGACATCTCCAATCATCTGCACCGGCATGTTCTCCCCGCCACTCTTCTTACGAATACGAAGCTCCCTGCACACACACACACATACACACACGTACATATAAAAACAAGCAGCGCTGTATGTTTGTGTAGACACATTCACAGCACTTGTATATTTTATCACTCTGTCAGACTGACTGTCCCTGTAGATCACATTCAGTCTGTCCGTCCGATATTTACTTGAGAAATTTAGTGTTGCAGGCCTCCAGCTCTCGCCAGTTGACAAAGATCATGTTCATCTCTGCTTCATTCAGGCGGCCAGACTCCGACATCGGCTTTTGGAACACCTACACCAAGACACACACACACACACATCATCAGGTAGGCGATCAGGAAAGGACAAACAGATAACAACAACAACAACTTTCAGTATGTAACTGTACTTGGTTGATTTATGTTTACAGAACGGCAATGTTAATGCTCGAGTCGATATGTGTGCATTACATCTTGCACTATTCGCAGGTCGTCCACATATCTCTCCTCAGTCTGTATCAGCTCATGGATGTAACCTTGTCTCTTCTTCTCCTGGGGACTCAGCGTCTCCAGGCTGTTCAGGTCTGCACACCCTGCAGGAGAGGAGGAACACACAAGAGGGGGCTTGTAGTTCTTGCGCAGAAAACCCCCCCAAAAAACAACAATAATCCAACCAGTGCTGCCACTTCAACAAAACCACAAGCCAGTGCTTACGCCACAGCTACACTTTAACACTGCATATACAACACTGCCTCCTGCTGGAAAAACCTGGTGCTGCTTTTAACTCTTCCTACTCCTGTTTCTCATTTCCATGTGCAAATTACTGAAGCTTTCAGAGGGGAGGAGGGAAATGGCAAAAGGGGAAAAAAGATCAACACACACACAAACACACACACACTTACCTGATGCAGAGTGCCCATTTGCCCAATGTGGAAGTCCCACACCCGCTGACTGCTGCTCGCTCACTGACTCTGCCCTTCCCTCTGCCTCTCTGACTTCAAACTCATCGTCTGTCTCATCCCAGAGGTTTAGAAAGTGGAATCTGCACTGTAAAGTCATTGCCTGTGACCTACTGTTCATCTTCTCTTTTAGTTATCGTATTTTCTTCCTCTTTCCTTCTGCGTCTCCAAGTATTTTAGTTGGCCATCTGTTTTCTGTTGCTTTTCCGTCTGATCGTATTCTGTCTCTCCCGTCTATTTTGTCTCTTTCACCTTCTGTGCTTTTATCTTCTTGTTGCTGGTATCAGATTAAAACTTCTCCTAGACTTAGCTAAAGCAATCTGTTTGTACCAAAACAGGAAGAGAGATTCTTTCTGTCTTTCTCACCCCTTTGACGCATGTTCAGAGTGGGTAAAGCTGACTTTTTGAAAATAGTTTTCAGCGACCACAGAAAAAGAGTCAAAATCTCAACAGTTGGCATTATTTCTTGATCAATATTGTGATCAATATGATGAATATATATTAATATTTGATTCTCCGTCTAGTTGAGTATACAAGTCACTGAAACAGTTGCAAAGGTTGTTCACATATATCTGTTCATCTTAATCATATGAATCATGTTGACGATATAAACACTGAACACGACACAGGCACACCTCTACCCTGCAAAAGTGAAAACACTTTCATTCACAATAATAATTTAACAGCTGACGGTCATCTCAAACAACTCTTTAATGTTTTATATATCAGAATCAGGAAAAAGACACATCTTCAAAAATAGTCACACCATCTTGTGCAATAAATGTATATCGTCAGATCAGTTGTGCTAACAGCTTTTCCTGCTATGAACTTTTCATGCAACTCCCTTTCAGGGCGGTTCACACGGTTTTCTTGCATCATTTTCATTTGGAATCTGAGGAGAGTTTGTGGTAAATTGAGACACATAACCTCAGAATTATAATGAAAGCAGGAAAAAGTGGCTAGCGCTTTAGCAGCAATTTCCTTTCCTTGCATTAAGGTTCATCAGTACAGTTACAGTAATTTGATGGTGGTGCACTACAGACATCCAGGCTGTACTGTGATGTTTCTCACTGAACTCCTTGATGTCTGTCTACCTCAGTACAAAGTCACAGTTCCTCACATGAGGCCAAACCTCTTTCAAGCTTGCATAGTTTAGTTTTCACCTGTTGACCTGAAGGAAATGTATCCACAATCCTGATAATCATGATTACTATTATGTAACCTGTAGTGGACACTAGGAGCAGACATGCATTCACTTTCTGCACAAACAGAAACATTCAGCAAAAACAGCATTAATATAAGGTGCAGCAGTCGGTTTTTTTTCTTTTTTTTTTTTTTTATAATCACTCCTCAAGGCAAAGCTTATGGCTTTGGAGGAGTTAGCCATATGGTAAAGAGTCGCTTCATCTCACTTCACAACCACTTATTTGCTTATGTGTCTGTTAGTGATAACAGCTGAGCTGACCAAATTATGGCTTTTAAATGTAGAGGACAAAATGTACAGATCTGCTTGTACATTTATTTTTTTTGTCTCATTTAGGTTAAATTGAAGGTTTGCAAAGTGAAATAAAATTAAAAAGCACACTGCAAAAGAGTTATAGTCAACAGAATTCAAGTGAAGTGAAAGCAAAGGGAAGCATTTCTTAATGCTCCAAACATCTCTTAAAGCACACTCTCCACTCCTATTTCTAACTCAATCCTGAGCAACATTATTGTTATTATATATTTTATTACTTTTTGAAACTATTTATTTGATAAATAGAGCAGGTCAAATGCTAACTTATTCTGAGTATGTTAAAAGACAAGTGCAGAAGAGTAATAAGGAATAAGGACTGTGCATTCTTTCTCAAAATATCCACAAGCTTACAATTTAGTATGATATTCATCGTAAGTACAACAAGGCGTAGAAAGAGACAGTAAAACATGCACATCATGTCTGAATATAGACACATCTCTGAGGACAGACAGAGACAAATAGTGGGCTCTGTGATAGCTGAACTCCCAAAATGAAAGAATGAGAATGGAAAAAGTGGACATAATTATTGAGAAAAAGTAAGAAATGTCGGGGAAAAAAAAGAAGTGAGCTGAGGGGGGAAAGAGGAGGATGTGGGACGAAGGAGGGAGGAAAATGAGTGTCTGGAGAAGCCACAAAGAGACCCACTATCCCTCTGCTTTTACTGTATCATCAATTCACAATCAAAACAAGGAAGGAGGGAATCGCAAAAGGCACCAAGGCTTCAACAATTCACTGAATCGGTGAATTGTCACAGTTAACACAAGATCTGCTTTAATTTCTCCCTCTCAACACCTTCTCACAGTTTGCTTCCCTGTCACACTCACACTCACACTCACAGACACACACACACACACACAGTAACATTAGCTCAGTGGGAGTAGTTAGTAGATGGAGGGGTGGGGTCCAGACACTCCACCCCTTCAGAGCAGTGTGTAATAGTGGGTTTCTCTGAAGTCAGGAGGAGGAGAGGAAGAGGAGGTGGAGGACTTTCTACCACCCTAGAAGGAGAAAGAGACAGAGGCCGAGGAACGGGGAGAGGGAGGGAGACGGAGACACAGATTGGGAGGGAAAGAAGGGAGGAAGTGAGAGAAGAAACAAGGTGAAACAGTCAGTGAGAAGAAAGGATACTGTATACAGATGAAGAGATGGGCAGGTGAAATATATTTTTGTTGATGGATTGGGGGGGGAGAGGGTCGCACACAGTAGATGAACAAAGCAGAAGAATTAGTCAAAGAGGACTGTAGCAACATGCAGGTCAAGCATCTCTGTGTCTTATACATGCATACTGTATTTTTCTTTATGTGTAGTCATGCACAATCTCTAGCTGCAATATTTCCAATTTCAGTTACAACTATTCAACTTACGTGAGCTGATTCTGCAGTATAGTCTCAGGGTACTTAATTCATCCAGACCATTTTTACTTTGTTGTATTTTTATACAAAACTAAATAAGTCTGATTCCATTCCCTCTAAATTTAGCTTATAAAAATGTATTCAGGTTTCCCAAGAAATTTGTTAGTGGGAGTGGACAGTGCATAGGTGTATTCAAGTTAGATCTGCATTGTTCTCACCTTCCCAAACATGCAAATAAGTAAGCAAATGCAGAGTAAGCAAATGACAAAAAGCTCCAAACATGCTTGATGTGAACACGTTCTTTGAAAATACAACCTGACAGTGCCATTGATAAAGAAAAAATACTTTAAAAACTCACTATACAGTTGTTTTTAAATCAAGAATCTACACTGACATCAGCCATCAGATCCAGTATTTTCTTTTTAGGCAGTAGTTCAAATTCTAGCTCCCATATGTGACTTGAAAGATGCTCATTAGGTGTCAATGGTGCATATTTAATGGCTGCTGCTTAAACTGAGTTCTGCTCTGTACATATTCAAATAAAATCTGATCATGTTTAAGGGGATTTTACTTACACTGCTGGCTGGGGTCACAATCCGCGGTGGTCATCTTAACGTAATTGGTGGGGAACAAGCCAGTGGTCCCGCTGAGCTCTCCTTTCCACCAATCAGGATCGTTCTTGTCCAGGACATTGATCAGCTGACCTTTGGAGAAACTCATCTCGTCCTCGTTGGCGGCTGTGTAGTCGTATATGGCGATAACCTGACAGACTGAGGGAGAAGAGAAAGACCGTGTGTTTGTATGTACGGATGTGAATTATTTTTATTTACGCTATTATTTTACCACATTGTTGTTTCATGAATGTAATATACTTTTTTTGATGTATGTGTGCATATTACCTGGTTGGGGTGCTGGTGTGGATTTGCCACTGTTGGATCCCAATATTTTGACATGAGAGGCGGGGAACCAGCCCTTCTGACGTTTTTTACCACGAGCCTGGAGTCAGAACACACACACACACACACACACATAATGATTACTTCTTGGAGATGTTTATCAGAACAAAGACATCCAAACACACAATTCTCCACCAAAGAACGGGAACCTCTCTGCCCCAAACCTCTGGTGAACAACAGACAGACCTGCTGTTTACACTGATGTTTACACTGATGAGGGATCACAGCTGCTAATGGACAAAACTGACCTGCAGTTCTCCAAGCCACCAGCCAGACACGTTCTTTCCAAGGATGAGGATGAGCTGGCCATTTTCCAGACTCAGCTGCTCAGGCCCAGTAGAGGAGTGAGCCCTGATCACCTTGGCAATCTCTGCGCACACAAAAACAAACACACCAACGCAATTTTAAAATTGCAGCGAAATGCAAAACCAGGAACTGTGTTCTTAAGATTTGAAATTAGAGAAAAAAAAAAAAAAAAAGAAAAGATGGGGGGCTTACCTGGCTTCTTCTTCCCAGATGTGCTTGACGCCTGAAAAAATACAAATGTGTGTTTTATTTCAACAGAATATATCTTTATTTAAATCCTTTAAGAACACTACGCAAAAATAACAGATAAAATAACAGGCACATTCAATATAAAACAATCCATCATCCATTAGACTGCGTTATACTAAACTAGTTTATCCCACAGGTGTATTGAGAGTTCTTACATCTGTCTCTTTAGGTTTGACGTAGTTGCTGGGGAACACGCCTGTACGGTCGCCAATAGATCCGTTCCACCACTCTCCCTCTCTCTTGCTCACCAAGATTATATCTCCCTCACTAAACGTCAGATCAGCAGGCTCTGGAGACTCATAGGTGTACAACGCCACATATTCTGGAAAGGATAAGAGCATGTAAATAAAAACATGAAGTCATCAATCATACTAAAGCTCAGGGACCTGTTTTTTAAATCTAGACAGGTAGACACAGATAAACAGGTACTTTATTTTATTTAATGAGAGAAATACAGATTTTATTGTTCACTTGAGACACAACACATGATTCAAAACCAGGATAAAACTAATATAAAATGTTATGTCAGTCCCTTTAATCATATGACAATCATTGTAAAATGTTCAAATATGAGCTAGATAAACACACACATATAGTAGATAAACATTCACTGAATTCAGACTGTTATTTCAGAAGAAGGAAGGGAAATGTGTTGCTGTACCTTCAAGCTGCTGGCTGTCGTTAGACTCTGAAGCATCAGGAGGGGAGCTCTTCATGCTGTAAACATAGAAACCAACATTAATATACTTAGTCATTAAAATACCTTGTGAAGTATTTCATCCATCATCTTCCATCCTGGATTTATCAGTGACAAACAGTAATATTGAACAAAGTAGCTCTGACGTTCTTTTCTTCAGGCACATCCTCAAGCTCCTCCTGGGAGAACCTGAGGCATTCTTAAATCAGATGGGATATCGCTCCCTCCCTCCAGTGTGTTCTGTGTTTGCCCTGAGGTCTACAACAAGTTAAACATGCTCGGAAAAAACCTCCACAGGGAGGCGTCAAGGAGGCATCCTGAAGAGAGGCCCGAAACATGAAGGAACATGACCTAGTTCCTTTCAACTGGAATGAACAGTGGTTCAACTCTGAGCTTCTTCCTGTTATTTTGGCTTCTCAACCTGCAATCTCATTTTTTGGTGACTAGCCAAAGCTCATGACCATAGGTGAAGGTGAAGGTTAGAACGTGCACTTGAACGACCGGTTCCTTTCCACCACAACCCTCCATTCTTCAGTGTGATTTGTAATTGTGTGCGGCACTTTTAACTAAGCCGATTCCTCATGACAGAGAAGAGAAGAGGTCATTTCTGTGGCCTGAATACCTCGCATACTTAAATAGTTACCACACCTGTGCATGCAGGCACACTCACAAACACGTTCATATCATCGTGTGACTGATGCGTGTTTTCACTGATTCGCCCTGAGATAGCGAGCCTCCAACGGCCACAAAATATGTTGATATGGAAAGTGGACAGGTTTGTGCTTCAGGCTACTTTGTTTATATGCGTTTACAAATCTAATATGAAAAAATGGATGGTGACCAATGACTCGGAGATTGTGGCAAACAGGTCATGTGTGCTTCTGTGCTTGACTGGTTTTATCTGTGAGGTAAAAGTTGCTTTATTGTAAGAAAATGTATTCGCTTGATGATTCAGCCATTGTCTTGTGACTTCACTACCAGTCTCGACAAAAAAAAGTAAAAAAACAAACAAACAAACAAAAAAAACACGTACATTGAGGCTTGTAGCCTGGCCAGAGAATTGCAGGACTTACTCTGAACTCTCCTCTTCACCCAGCAGTGTCACATATGTCTTTGGGAACCAGCCCTGTTCACCGTTCAGCTCTCCCAGCCACCAGTTCTCCTGCTGCTCCAGAACCTGAATCACATCATCCTTATTGAAGTTCAAATGGTTGTCTGTCTTTGCTGTCCAGGAGCACAGGGCCTGTGCAAGCAGGTTACCAACCACCTGCTGACAGACGCATAGTAATAAAAGGAAGGACAGTGAGTATTTGAGTGTTTGTGCACACATTGAAGATGATCATATTATGGCTGCTCCAGTTGCAAAAGGACCTGTTGTATAATGTGTTACACTCTGCAAACTTCTCACCTGTCCCTGCGTCTCAGAGGGTGCGGGGTTTGGAGAGTGTGTCGGCGTGAAGGCAGACTTCGTCCCCGATGCCTTTGAAGCCTCAAGGACGTTGGAAAGCTGTGATTGGAGCAGCGCTTTAGGAGCAGCAGCATTATTAGCTGCATCTGACGGAGCCACTCTCTCTACGTAGCTCTCTGGGAACCAGCCCATCTTCCCCTGTCTGCTCCCATACAGCCAACCTTCCTCCCTCTCTGTCGTCTCATCAACCTGACAGCAGGAGACACAAAGTTTGTTACTTCATAAAGACGGAAAGGTTTAACTTGTGGGGCCACATCTGAGGGAAAGTTTATCTCTTCTTTCTTTTATTTACATCACGTGTCCAGCCCTCGTGAGACATCCTTTTCATTCTTACCTCAATAATGTCATCTGCATTGAAACTGAGCTCTTCGTGGTTTCGTGCAGTGAATGGGTAGAGCGCTTTGAAGGATGTGAGAGCTGCTGACTTCCTGTGCTGTGTGGCCCTCGGTTGCCCGCCTAAAGCAGCACATCAAGAGTCAGAATTGAACTTCAAATGTGGTTTTGTGCACAGAACAATGTAAGGCCAGCAAAAAAAAAAAAAAAAAAATCATGCGTGTGTGTTTGTGTCTCACCCTTCCTCTCTTCCAGTCCTTTCAGCAGAGCGGTCAGTTTCTCCTGAATATCCAGCTTCCCGACTCCACTTGGCGGCTGCTGCCGAGATGCCTCCTCCTTTCTCTTTCTCTCCTCCTCCGCTTTCCTCCTCTCCTCTTCCTCCGCTTTCCTCTTCCTTTCCTCCTCTGCCCTTTTCCTCTCCTCCTCGCGCTTCTTCCTCTCCTCCTCCTGCTGCTGCTGCTGAAGCTTCCTCCTCTCTTCATCCCTCTTTCTCCTGTCCTCCTCCTCTCTCTTCTTCCTCTCCTCCTCCTCTCGCTTTCTCCTCTCCTCTGCATCCCGGATGGCAGCCTCGGCAGCCCTGTGCCTCCTCCTCTCCTCCTCCTCCCTCTCCCTCTCCCTCCTGCGCTCCTCCTCTAACCTCTTTCTCTCTTCCTCCCGCTTTTGTCGCTCCTCCTCGTCTTTCCTTCTCTTCTCCTCCTTCCTCCTCTCTTCCTCAAGTTTCCTCCTCTCCTCCTCCAGCTGCCTCCTCTCCTCCTCCAGCTTTCTCCTCTCCTCCTCCTGCCTTCGTCTCTCCGCTTGCCTCAGGCGTTCCTCCTCTTCTCTTTTCTTCCTCTGCTCCTCCTCTCGCCTCTTCCGCTCTGCCTCCTCCTTCGCTCGGAGTTCTCGTTCGGCCTCCTTCTTGGCTGCCTGGATGAGAGCCTGTCTCTCTCTCTCCTCCTCCTCCCTTTGTTTGGCCTCTCGCTCCTCCTGAAGCCTCCTCTGACGCTCCTCTTCATCCCTCTTCAACTTCTCCTGCCACTGACGCTCCTTTTCCATCTTAATGCGCCTGCAAGAGTGAAACAAACATTTGTATATAAACATGAAAAAAGTGCATCTTTTAGAAATGTTTCTTGTGAGGTCAAGACAATCCTAATTTTGCTTTTAAAATGATGTTTAATTGAAATATCATAAAACTGAAAATTAAACCTGTGTAAAAGCATCATACCTTTGAGCTTCCTCCTCCTCCTTTCGCCTCCTTTCCTCCTGTCTTTTCCTCTCCTCTTCCTGTTCCTTCCTTCGAATCAGCTCACGCCGTTTGTCCTCTTTGATGCCCCGTAGTTTCTCCAGTGCCGCTTGCTGCTTTTTCTGGCTCTCTCTCAGTTCCTGACATACACACAAAACACGCACATTTACTGGCAAAGTGAGATATGTAAGACTGAATTAAAGAATGAGCTGACTAGATAGATATGAGGGGATGAACTCACACAACATGCACAAAACAAATAGGGTAGTTAGCAGATATGGGCCTTATAATTTGTAAGAGGGTGTGAGACAGACAGACATGTAAAAAAAAACAAACACTGAAACAGGATAGAAAACAAGAGAAAAGTAAAAAGGACATACAAGTGCAAAGACCAATAGAAAAGACTGGCAGAGATAAAAGATAAAAAGCTAAGAACAACAAGGAGAGACAAAGAGAAAACCTTTAGCAAGTAGAAGAGATTACGGAGGCAGGCCAGCAGACAGAAGACAGCCTGAAGCATAGAGTCCTCAGCACCCACAGACTGTAAAGTTAGGCACAAGGGATGTGTGAGAAGGAAGAGAGGGAGGGGATCCAGTATAGGAAAGAACAGAGAATTTCCAAAAGAGAAGAAAGGAAGAGAAGTGCAGAGTAGAGGAATAAAAGTTAAGGATAACAAGATGAAGGGATGAAATCAGTATCAGAAAGAGGGTTATGATGGGAGAAAATGATGGGAGGGGGTGGAGAGAAAAAAGGCAGCAAGAGCCAAACAGCAGAAGTAAGTATGAAGTATTTGCGTAAATTCACAAGCACGGCACACTCTCAAGATAAGTTAATTGTTCAAAATATTTTTTATGCTCTGTAGAAAAAAAAAAAAAAGACCAAGGTTACTGCTTTAAGATTAGATAGACAGATAAACAAAACATGGTAAGTATGTAAGTCAACAACAGCAGAAAGAATCAGGAATCGCCAGTGCCACAGTTGCAATATACAGTCACAGGTAGAAATCCTGTTATACTTTTAAGTTTCAGTAAGTCATTCGTCCAGTTTTTAGTTACCGATACAAATCAAAGAATGTGCTTGAATTCAAGCAAACAAGCAAAAAGTTGGATGAGCACCTGCTAATAAGAGGTGTGAGGCAGCAGTAACCTGCAGAGAAGTTCATTTGTGAAAGTGGTTGGAAACACAAGGCTGGATAAAGTAAATGAGTAATAGTCCGCCTTCCCTTCATCGACTGACATTTCCCTTCTGTAAGCTAATCAAGTGAATACTGATGTGGAGGCGTAGCTCAGCTGCCACCAGTGGAAGATGTGAATCAGTATGAATGTCTAATGCTGTGAGAAAGTAAGGCAAGGTTTTGCTGACAGAGACTCGGGGGTGTCTCCAAGTTTCTGAGTCAAAATGAAGCCTTTTTAATGCTGGTCAGAATTACATAAGACCATTCATTGGATATGAAAATGAAACCAAATAAAATAAAAAGACACTTTGACTTGTCAAAAACAGGTGTGACTAATAATATTACTAATGGCTGCATTAAATCTTGGTGTGCCAGCTCAAAGGCATTAGTATTGTTTATGCAGGCACATTGGCATGACTCACTGAAACACCTACATGTAGCTATCATTACTGCCATGACTTATACCTGTGTCTCATCTATCATGGTAATTCAAAATGTCTGAGAGACAGAGAAAGGCCTGACTACGTCGGTCCCTCTCTGAAACAAGAGCATACAGTGTCATAGATGCAAAGCATCTTACTCAGTCCAGTACTGGAGAGAAGCAACTAAGTTTTAGTTTGAATTTCGATGGAACACTGAATACTGATCATTTAGTTACTAAATGATCTGTGATCTGTCTGTAGACACTGCCATGGCTATTAATGGCCCCAGGCACGGTGAGTTTATGAATGAATGAATGTATGAGTGGTTGATTAGGTACTTTGCATACCAAAAACACAACATTTTTAAGACCTCAAACAGAAATGAAGACAAGTTCTGTCATGAGTTTAGATTATATGATGTTGATCTTTTAAAAGGAACAGCAGCTCCATATATTCCTGCATGAAATCAGGCTCAATGTGAATATTCTATGTGAAATGTTTTGACTGATGCCATGTTCAGCTGTTCTAATAATGTCATGCTGGTTTTCAATTCCTACCTGCATATCTTTGTTATACTGGTCCATCTCAGCCAGTTTGGCAGCAGTCTCTTTCTCCAAAGTTTCCAGCTGCTCTTGCAGTTTCATACATGTCCCTTTTTTCTCTGTAACACCCAGCTTCAGGGTGGTCATAGTTGACCCTGCAAACAGAAGAAATAGTTTAATAGGCTACAATTTTCTCAGTGAAGAGATGTGTCCTTTGGGAGCACTATGACACCCGGAGGTAGGTTTACCAAGCAAAAGTCCTAAAAAATACATTCTCATTCATACATTAAAAAAAAAAAAAAAAATCCCACTCTGCATACATTTATAATTTGGATATTTTCATGCTTTTTACTTAATTAATGTGCCTATTAATGTGCTGCATTCTTTTATTTATTTCTCTAACCATCCATCTGTGCTGCTGTAATATTTTATTTTTCCTGGCACTGTCAATTCAACCATCAATACTAACCAGGCAGGTTATTCAGCGCCATGTTTTTGAGTTTCTCAGTTAGTCTCCTCTGTTCTGGAGTCAACTGGGACAACTTCCTCTGGAACTCCTGACCAAGAGGAAATGCATCAATAGCAACAAGAAATGCGTCATTAGAGGAAAATATTTGGGGAAACATTCATATGCACTCTCACAAGAAAGCAATAATCAAACAAACAAATCACAAAAACACATAACTGTTATAATCACTGATTACTGTCGTAGCTACTTCGCCATAATAAATACAATGAAAACACATGAAGAACTGAATGAAACTCAGAAACACAAATAACTCTTCACACACACACACTCATACTCACCTCTAACTGTTTCTGCAGGTTGTTAATGTCCTGCTGGCGTGTGTCTTTCCTTTGACTGATCAGATCCAGCTCGGTCCTCTGAAGCTTCTTCTTGTTCTGAAAGTCACGCAGTCGGTCTGAGATCTGACGATGCTTGTTACCCTGAGGTAGTGAGAGACCAGGAGGCAGAGAAGATGAGAGAAACTACAAACTCTCCTCAATGTGCACATGATGGGTCAGAGACAGCTGAAGCGCAAATATGACTACAGTATGTGATGTGTTGCACTGAAATAAACCCTTTATAGTGTCTCTTCACCACTCACCACAGCCTCCAACTCCATCTCCAGACTCCTTTTCTTAGCTTTCAGTTTAATAATATCATCCTGCTCCTGCTCCCTTTTTATCTGGAGCTCTCCTCGCCGCCTCCTCTCCCACTCTTCCTTCCTCTGGCGCTCCAGCTCCCGCTGTGCAGCCTGGAATGAACCCACATAGGAGACTGAAGTAAATATACACGTGCAAAAGTGTGAACAAACATCTCTCTGCAGTTGCTATAAAGGAACACACTCATGTAAGAATTCATACATACAACTCATTCAGAGAGCTGTAACGTGCTCCCTCACCTCTTTTCTCTCGATTTCTCGCTGTCGCTCTTCTTCTTTCTGCCTCTCCAACTCCCTCTGTCGCTCCAGCCTCCTCTCCTCCTCTTTCCTCCTCCTCTCCTCAGCCTCCCGCGCCTCCCTCTCCCTCTTCTCTTGCTCTTCTCTCACCTTCTGAGCGCGCCTTTCCCGCTCCCTCCGCTCCGCCTCCAGCAGCACCTGTCGTCTTTTCTCCAGTTCTGCGTTCCCTCGCTCCAGATTGGCTTTGAATTTATCCTCAAATGTTACTGAGTGTAGACAGATAAAATGGAATCAGTGAGGATGTATTTTTAAATGTTGGTAAGAAGTGTGCCATCAAATCATGTGAATATTTACTTTGTTTAAATAAAAAGAAAATGTATTTCAATTTTGATTAGGTCTAAGAAGTAAATGTGTCCCTTATTCCTGTTTCAAGTATCATAATTCCTGATGTACCCATTGGACACTGGAATTGGTACATAAACTTAAACCACATTTTAAGAAAACAATGGTCAAATTTATTGATTTAGAAAACATTATAAAAATGTTGATGACCTATTTGATTAATTACTGATTACTTATTTGAGCTTGTGTGTTTGAAAAGTGCGATCACGGATGGTTAAAACAGAAATGTGTATAAATTCAAAACTAAGTTGTAGCTCCAGTAAAACTGTCATGAAAAATTAAGGGATGGCAAAATCATAAGATTGAAAGAGATGTTAAGGAGATTTAAGGATTTAAAAATAGTATTGAT
This sequence comes from Thunnus maccoyii, assembly GCF_910596095.1. Taxonomy (NCBI): domain Eukaryota; kingdom Metazoa; phylum Chordata; class Actinopteri; order Scombriformes; family Scombridae; genus Thunnus; species Thunnus maccoyii. Next base: position 16,847,312 of record NC_056533.1, on the reverse strand, counting down.
CTATAAACCTAATGATGAAAAACACTTGATATAAGCTTTAAGTCTAGCTGCTACAATTTGTCTTGTGACTGTGTGTAAAATGAGAGTGTGTACAAACCCAGTATCAAAGTGTGGTGCCCTACACTACATTCACTGTCACTACACAACATGTGTATGTTTACGCTCTTATTTTATTAGTTGTAAACAGAAAATATAGTGAAAGTTTGGCCTTAAGCAACCAAGTCAGCTACACAATTGTGATTCATAGCCTTTGCTTATATCAAGTGATCTTTGATTTTCTAAGCATTGTTTTGGACAGCAGTGCTGCATATTTACATGAAACATTCATAGTGTTGGTAGTGTGAGTACTAACGGTTGGTCTTGGGTTTCTGTGGAGGTTCTATGTCCAAGTCATCGGTTAGAGCTGCGTAGAGAGAAGAGCTGGATCCATTCACTGCAACCCTGGAATACAGATTTCAAATAACTTATTTTATTTATTCATATTATTCAAATACTAAATAACTATATGCTTTGATATAGTCTATGTTTAATGTACTTAAATGTTAAAAAAAGCAAAAAACAAAACACAATTATCTTGAGGATATTTTTTAAAAATAATAATAGCATTAATAATAATAATAATGATAATAACAACAAACTTTATTTATATAGTACAACAGTACAACACAATATACCACCTTCTCCAGTACTTTGGCAAGAAAAGGTAATTTAGCATATGGGTCTAAAATTATTAAGATGTTGGTGTCAAGGTTGTATTTTTTCAGTAACCCCTGAAGATAATGACTTGTTAAATATTGCTAAAATATCTGAAGATAAAAAGGCAGAAACTTCTTTTAAAAATCTTGTGGGTAAACATCTGAGGGAGAGGAGGAAGATTTCATGCCATTAATCATTCTCAGTACATCTGACTGGGATACCAGATAAAATGAATTAAAAGTCTAACACACCTCACTGTGTGGTAGAATCAACAGAGATGGCATGATTTGGGCTCTAATGCTGGAAACTTTATCGAGAAAAAAAAAAAGGACCAAAATGTCTAATTTCTCTCAATAGTAGATACTTCACTGGAATCAGGAGGGCGTTGGATAAGAGAGTTAATGATAGCAACTTGGGGTTGTGAGGATTTGCAGCAGTAAGATGTGAGAACTATTTTGATCTTTCTTCTTTTACAGCGCTGTACTCCTTTCAAAGTTCTTTTAAAAAAAAAAAAAAGCACCTTAATTTGGAAGCTTTCCATTTCCATTCAGCACGTCTAAAACGCCCTTCTAATGCACCGAACAAGGTCATTCACCCACGGCGGTGGTTTTGTTAAGGCAGGACAGGCTTTAGACATTTTAAAAGGAGCTACAGTGTCCAGAGTGGCAGCATATTGTTGCATGAATCTAGCAGCCAGTGAGTCATTTGAGTGCATGTACCTTTGTGAGGGTGGTACCAGCTCAGTTGGCAGTGTAAGCGGCAGTGGTTGTCCGTTTTTCGCCATGTCCACGAGATGCATTGCCAGAGTAAACTCCTCAGCTTTTAGCTTGCCGTCCTTATCCACGTCGGCCAAAGTCCTGCAGGAGAGTTACACATTGGAGATGAGAGGTTTTTACATGATTGTACACTGGAATATTTACTGATCAACTTTGAAGACGATTACATACAGGAGAGAAAAGTACTAGGAAATATTTTGGACCTTTAAGAGAACTTCTGTGTGATATCACTGAAATACTTGAAATGCTTTCAGAAAGGATTTCAGGAGTTAAAAAAAAGATTACTTTAACAAATTTATAATAATAAACTGTATTTCCTTGTGTTCACTGTATTAGATACTATTCAGTAAAGAACAGCCTTGACCTGTAAACAAATATTTCCCTAACAAACAATAGCCTATTGTCATACAAGGCAGAGTGGAATGGAAGTTTCTTGATTCTGGCTGCCAAAACTGACTTTGGCTCTTGAGCACAACACTGTTCGACAATCATAAGACACGTACAGACATACACACGGATCAATCATGCAGATATTCTCACCAGATGGAGGCCAGTTGTGTCTGAGTCAGCATCGTGGTCGTCATGGCACCTCTCACCTGCAGACCTGGCAACAAGATTGACAGCATGTCATAGATGTGAGAGCAACTGTATGGCTCAGATGTGTGGGTGTGGAGGTGGTAGGAAGGAAGAGGTGAAGGGTGGTCCGTCATAGGTTACTTTGGAGGACAAATGTCAGACTAAGGACCAGTTCAACTGGGGACGGCTTGTCCAATTGGGAACAAAAGCTGTATCCCAAAATTGGAAAAAGCTGATTTTTGGGTCAGTGCTTACGGTTGAAGGGGAAAGCTGGAAACTTGTTAACCCTCATTTATCTTTGGGAGAAGATGGTGATCAAAGGATTGTGATAGCATAAACAATGGTCAGTCTAAGGTTTATTTAACAGACAGCTGTTGTCCACCTTGTGTAAGAAATATGGATCTGTAAGCCATTATCTACACAGAGAGTGGGCTAAAAAATTTTAAATAAAAATGAAAAATCAGGCATTCATGTAATTTATTTAATGTGCTGGACTGCACATAATGTGTAGTCACACTAGTGAGGAAATCAACTCTAAGTGTGTTGAAGTGAGTGAGAACGTGTGTGTGAATGTGTGTGTGTATGTGTGTGTGTGTGTATGTGTGTGTGTGTGTGTGTGTGTAAGTGTGCACAGTTGTTGTTTGACTGCATGGCTAATTCAAGAGAACAGGTCCAGCAAGGCTTGCAGTAACAGATCGAAAAAGGCAAATGCCTACTTGGCTGAGTGTGTGTATGTGTGTATGTGTGTATGTGTGTGTGTGTGTGTGTGGTCCGTTATAGGTTACGTTTGGGGACAAATTTCAGACTAACGACCAGTTAATTGGGGACAGCTTGACCAACTGGGAAAAAGCTGATTTTTGGGTCAGTGGTTAAGGTTAAGGTTAGGCAAGTAGTGGTTATGGTTCGGGTTAGGGTAAGTCTCCAGGAAATTAATGTAAGTCATTGTAATGTCCCCAAAAGTGACCACGATGTGATATGTGTGTGTGTGTGTGTGTGTGTTGAGAAACTGTCTGAACACACCCATAGCTGCTCAAGACACAGCCTCCACTTCCTTAGCTGAGGTTTAACACACATTGAAAAAAAAAGAGGGAGGGTAGTTATGAAATCATCAGTGACTGTTGTTCATGACCATCCACGCCTGCATAGCAGGCATAGTTTGGTTTTGTATGACCTACACACTGTACATATACATATACATGCACACAAACACACACATCGTACCAGTGAGGTATCCAGTCATCCCTTTATCCAAGCTGTTGAACTGCTGCCTGTATTTGAGTCTGGATGCATGTGGCACGGCCCAGTCACTGGGACCTGCGACCATCGGGGACATCACAGAGGGGGACGAGGAAGTGGAGCTAGAAGACAGACAGTGACAACACAAAAAAAATACCAGCTGAATGCACCAAACTTCAGTAAGACAAGAGACGAGATAAATGAGACATTGATTGTGCAAAAGGGGAAATTGCTTAAGACTTCAGCATTTCTGTTTATGTGTGTGTGTTACCTGCTAGATCCCAGGTCCAGCAGCGATGAGGCCTTGTTTATACCAGCAGAAGAAGAAGAAAGTCCTAACGGAGAGGAGTAGGGGGATGCAGATAGAGGTAGGCCTGAAAACACATAAGCGCACACGCATATCATTACATATATTTCTATAATTATTACTAACCAACCACAACTGTAAAATTGTAAAGCTATTGGGGAATACCAAGATAGTTTTTAGGAAGGGGAGGGGAGCCTTATAGTGGCTCTGTAATATACTGTGATCCAGTCACTGCTGTCACCTTGTCAAGGACAGCAAAGCTATTTGTATGTAAATGAGACAGAGAGACCTGACTCTGCAAGACCGGACCATAATTCATTGGTCGCTGTGTGTGTGTGTGTTTCCTTTTTCCTCATTTCCCCTCAAAACTAAAAATGCCATCATCTGCACTCTGCTGCAAACATTTATTTACTTTTTTCAAAGCAGTGACGGATAACACAGCAGTACAGCAGAGGGAATGGGTAAATAAAAAGTTAGAAATAAGAACCGTCTGTACCAGTGGCCAAAGCTCCGGCTGGAAGTGGCTGGAGGAGTCCCATGGTGCCGTTTGGCAGGGTGGTATTTCCCACGGTGGGCATTAGGGGCCTGGTGGGGTTGGAGGCTATTAGAGGACTGAGGCCTGTTGCTGTGGGAACCAAAGAGGTGAGGCCTGTCATTGGTGTCAAAGGTGAGAGTCCAGAGGTTGCTATGGCGATAGGAGTCATCATGGGAAGGTTCGTCCCGCCCATCATGGACATGTTAGGCACAGATATGGTACCTAGGACACATACACACACAGACAGAGTAACGTGAATTATTCTATTACATCTTTCAATCTCATGCTGTATGTTGACATCTTTCTTTAGTGTACCATAGGGTGGGTTGGGGTTATTGAGGCTGGGAACAGGCACTGGCGGCTGCTTCATGATGACCGGCAATAACACTGGGAGTGATGTACCCTGGAGTTTTAGCTTTATGAGCTTCATAGCAATGGAAAACTCCAACCTGTCCATCTTCCCATCTTTGTTCATATCAGCCAAAGCCCTGAAAGCAAGAAGAAAACAAAAGAATGAAAAAAAGAAAAAGAAAAAGAAAAAGAAATTTTTCCAGAGAAGCCATCGCAGTATGTGTGAAAGTGAATGTGTGTTTCTCACCATATCTCAGCCAAAACTGAAGCAGGCAGCCCTGATTGGAGGAAAAACTTCCTTGCCTGCTCCCCTACAGAAAGAGATAGAAAGGGTAGAGAGAGAAAAACAGATGGATATTCAGAGGGATGTTTGTGTGTTTAGGTGTGTGTGTGTGTATTTGTGCCTGTGTATGAATATGATATTGGGGAATTACTGTGGTTTATCCAGTTGATGTCTGTGGTAAAATGGGCAGTGTGTGTTTGTGTGCATACCTGAGACATAGCCCATTGATGGGGAGAGGGTGTCAAACTTCTGATCATGCTTGTCCCTCTCCTCTGGAGTGATCGCCCATATATTTGCACCACCTAAAGAGAAAATGGAAGAGGGTGGGGGAAAAAAGACGTCATGGGACAGATACATTTGAAAGATGATGTGGAGCATTGGACAGATATATTATAATTAAATGAATACCAGGCGACAGTGCAAGACCAGAATCAGCAGCAGTCTGTTCTAAGAAGCAGAGTTATCTCATGTTGCTGAATAAGAAAGAGGTATTTTTAAATCAGTTAATGTATGAGGGAAATCTGGGTTATATTCAGCAAACCTGCTTCTTGAACAGGCCTCAGTCCGTTTACCTTCTCACTGTTTAAATTACACACAGACAGAATCTGAGCAAAGCAAACAAACATACAATTTGCATGATTACAGAAGAGTCAGGCAGCATTTTAAGACAAATAAACAGGCAGGACGACCGGACAAACACACACACACACACACACACACACACACACACACACACACACACACACACACACACACACACACACACACGAGAGAGAGAGCATCCCGGAGCTGGGCTCAGTGTTGGTGAGATGTTGAGAATGCACTGATATTGACAAAGTAATAATGAAACTCAGAGTTGCCAGTGATGCTATCACTTTATTCAAACAGGAAGGCAAAATGAGCTCACCCTTTCATCAAAATTTACCCAATCAAGGCCGACTACAGTGTTTACACCACACTCCATCAGCAGACACAGGGAATGGACAGTTTGCTTCATTGTAACAAAATGCATACAGCTTCTGTAGCTGTAGTCTAGTAGCTGGTACTTTAAACAAAGCTGTCAAAAGATACGGAACTAACATCAAAATGACCACAGAGCACAACATCTGTACTGGACAGCTGTGGAGGTCTTTGTTTGTGGATCTTTGGGCTTTGTGGGCTTAATGACTTGCTAAAAAGATGAAAAAATACACACACATGCTTCCATCTCACTCTCAATTCCTTCTTTCTACATGGACACGACAAAGTTTTGACCACAAACCTTTTTTATGCTAACAATAAACATGCTAAAAAAAAAAGTAAGTTGCACAGAGAATTAACTAGAGTGAGAAATCTTGTGTGTGAGAAATCTCACACACAAACAAACAAAGAGATAACTTACTGTAGACTGTGACAGAGTAAAGAGGAGTGTTAAATAAGACAGACACAGATGCACGTGCAGCCACACACACACACACACACACACAAACACACAAACACTCAGACTGGGAATTATTACTAGAACTAGCACTGTATTGGTCTCAGCAGTTCTGCAGAGCCAAAAAACACACAGCACTCTCACTCTCACACACACTCATACCCACTTCTGGTTCTCAACCCCTCCTTCACACAGAAACTGCGGTGGTCTTACCATTCATATTTGCAGGTGGCAGAAAAAGAGAAGGGGAACTCCCGGTGGCGTCCTCAGCTACTGCTCGCAGCCATCTGCAAAACACACAGACACAGGCCAGTCATCAGTCAATACTGCAGCTAAGACTGGACAGCGCTGTCACTGAGCAGAGGGAGAGAAGAGAGAGAGAGAGAGAGAGAGAGAGAGAGAGAAACAGACACAGAGAGAGAGAGAGAGAGAGAGATTTTGGTCAGTCAGCAGAGTCTAACAGGGCTTCTCCTGTTCTCTTCAGTCAGGAGCACCCTGGCCACGTCCCAAACCTTTGAAACACACTGGGACTGTTCCAATACTATCCAATCTGACTCTGTAGAGACCACTGCAATATAAACTATACAAGCCAGACCCATTAACACTCTTTAAGAAGACATTTACACTCACTGTTCAGATACATATATAAACCCTTGTTCAGTACTATTCTGGTCGTGTGTTGAGAAACTGGCAGTTTAATAGTCATGATATTAAATATGTCTACACTGTCTAGAGGTGATGATTTGTTATGGCACCACCCTTCACACATCCCAAATATTTATCTACTATGGGTTGCCTCAAATATAAAAACAGTCCTGTCACCTATGATCATGCCCTTTTCAAAGTCTGTTACATCATGCTTTGAACCCATACTTGTTGAGTCATGCACGTACAAAGCAAATGTGGAAATGGAGTTATTGTGGCATAAACCTGTCGGCCCACCTGTTCTGCAAAGTCATGTTTATAGGTTTTAGGTGCAAGGGTGGGAAGTGTCTGTGTTACCAGTTTTCTCCATTTTCAGATACATTTGATCAGTTTACTGCACTGAGGAAAAGAGGTATGGATCAATGTGTTCAGATGACAGAGCCATGTAGATTTACTGTACTTCCTGTCAACAATTACGCCACATTTTCTGTAACTTGTGTGTGTGTGTTTTGTTTTTTTAAATAATATTGCTCATAGAGGTTGGGATCATGTTTGTGGTGAGTTGCAACAGGGTACGTGCACTAGACCGCATGTCCACAGATTAAATGTACCTTATTAGAGCTCTCTGTTGACAAAAAGGCCAGAAACTTGTATCACGCCAGGTTAACCAGCATATTTATAGGTCTCGTCTGTGACTGCGGCACTGTACCGCCTGTCAAAATACAGCCACCACAAAACAAGACTTGTTTGGATTTAAAACAGTTTATCACTGTGGGATGAATAGTGTGAACTTCAGGTGGTCACAGTACTGTACGTGAGAGATAACAGAGGGCCACGTGCTAGAGGGACTACATTTTACGTACTTAATTTAAAAAAAACTATGTGAATAAATGCAACGCAACATTAAATATAATGCCAGGTTTATCTTTAATTTTCTTGCAGGCAAATCTGTTGTATTTTTGGGAACAAGTACAGACACAGGGAACACTGAAATAGACTGTCATGTTGTTTCTGTAGCGTTCACATTCACTTCATTACTGGCATTGCTCGACACCTGCTTCCTCCGTGTTTATCTCTCTCTCATCAGCCAGCAAGACTCACATGATGAAGTCGGCGGAGGAAAAGGAGGAGAGAAATTCCAAAGTTTCTACTCAACACTTCCTGACCGGTAACCAACGGACACAAGCATTTCCTCATCCAAGGTTAGATCAGGTGACAGGAAGTGATCGTGGATTTTGGCGGAATGACAGCTTTGGCTGAAACCAAACGTCTGGACTTCACCGCACTTGAAGACTCGGACTTTGTGGGTGCGTTCCTTGGACATCTGCGAGTGCAGAGGGCTGTCCAAACCCACAATTCATCCAGTCCACAAGGGGCCTCAAGTGGACTCTCTGTCAGAGTGGTGCAGACTTCACCAGACTTTGCTTACTCATTATCTTGCAGCAATAGGCTATAAAGTGATGATATAAAAGAATAGAATGCTACTAATTATTATTATCAATATCAAAAAACAATAATTATCATAATAATAACAATAGGCTGTGTGAAATATTTACTTTTGATGACTTTTTCACTTTTGTTGTGATGTATTGATGGGCCTATAGGCTTAATAACCTGGATTTGTTTATTACAATCTGCTAAAGTAGACAGTAGAAGAAGTAGGCAAAGGTTGTTTTTTGTCCGTTTACAATGTGAAGGTCATCAGTTGAGGATTTCATTGTTTAGCAGTTCATGTAAAGGGAAAATCTCACTGAGCATTTTGACCAGATTTGTTGAGAGTAAAGTTGCAGACCTGCACATATCAGAACCATTAGGAACCGCTCAGAAAAACACTTTGAAATGAGTTACAGGTTCAGGAATTTCAATATATCTCCATGGAAGCACTTGAGGTCTTAAGTCCCATCTCAGAGTGCTTTTGATCCCCTTGCGGCCCAGCACCCTCACAGACATGACGTGATGACAGTGAATACATCACTGTACGTACGAATGAAGTCCACGAGGGTTCAAGCCACAGGTCTGGAGGGTGGACGTTTGGTTTCAGCCTTTGATGTTCCAGAAAATATGACATGGCATCAGAGGAGAGGAGAATTACAGACTGACGAGTGATTTTTTTTGAAGAAGCATAATAACTGATGACTCGCTGAGGAGAGTTTTATGTAGGAGAAGATTTATGAGAAAGAAATAAAGGATGACAGAGGAAAAAAAGTGAATGAGAAATGAACGTGTGAGGTTACTGTGGATGCGGTCTGATCGATGCTCCCGCAAGGGCAGAGAAACAACAAGGGACGACTCATCTACCGCCTGCCATCTGTCGCTCTCCCTCTCTCCTTCCTCTCTCCTCCCAGGTCAAGTCTTCCTCTCATCCTTCCCCTCATATACTCTTTCATTCTGCTCTTCTTTATCTTCGTACATTGACTTCATTAACTACTGCAGTGTGTGCATATGAATTGTGACCACTCAGGTGTTGCAGAGTTTGCTGGACAAACTATGTAGCGTTAATACAGTTTCAAACTCTTTTCAAAATACATACTTTAGATCCATTCTGACATATATATATGTCAAAACATCAGTATCAGTCATCCAACTTTGGTCAGGCTCTAGTCATGACATGTAACCTCTGGTAATGGAATTATAATGAATAAATGAGAGACAGCAGTAGACTTGATATACTGTCGGCTTTACGGTTTACTGTTTCCAGGGTGAGAAGAGTCTGACTATTCCTGACTGACTGGACGGCTGCCTGACAAAGTGACTGAACAACTGACTCGGCTGTGGCAGAACCGACTTCAGTGGTAGACTAGACTCCATCAAGCATTGCGAACCTCATGCAAATCCTCTCCGAAACATCACTCTATATACACTTGCACACAGAAACACACACAAGTGGTCTCTGTCTCAGTAGAAGCCTTGAGCTGCTAAATGAATACAGCAGGCTCAGTATATGCATAGTGATAAACTCGCTGAGGTGGAGTCCGGGTTAGGGTCAGCTCACAGAGACCCACCCACTCAGAAAATAATTTTGTACTTCAGCAGTGATGTAGGACTGTACACAGAGTAGTCCACATGAAAGGGGCTGTGAGCATAGCATTAGCAGCATCACCCTATATGTGATAGTGTGTTCATAGATGCAGGAAATCTCTGATTTAATCTGCTCAACCCCTAAAGACAGGGAGGTATAAGTAATACACTTACACATGGCACAAAGGTTTCATTTTTTTTTATATAAAAGGTTTGAATGATCTGCAAATGGGTGGGGCAATTTTCATAACCTCAGAGAAAATCCTTTCAAAAACAGACTGTAAAGTCTGGACAATTGGCCTGTGTAACGTGTTGGGACTGGTAACTGGAATGTGTTCAAGCCTCTGACAGCAAGAAACCAGCCTGCTGATGTGCCCATGAGCAAGAGTCTGATTTCCTTCCAGCTCTATTCAGACCATTGTGTGAAAATACATTTAATTTATGCTATAGGGATGCACAAGACACATATACTCAGTCTTGGACAGTGCAAGCCTAAAATAGATCTGTGTTTTGCTGCTTTCCAAGGAAGGCCTGGACCCACGCTGAGAATGTGTAAGCCCATCCTGGTACTCAGACACATCCCTGTACTGTTGTCATGTAGTAGACTACACAAATAGATATGACTTTATTGGGTCCCAACCTGCAGTATATGGTGGTGGAGCATTAAAGTATAACAGAGGTAAACATTTAAACAGAGTGTAACAATCATGTCCACCACACTAGACCATCGCTGAGCCCCGAAGCAATATCACAACTAAAATGGTACTGTGACATTATTGGTCTGATAATCAAACCAATAATGTCACGGAACCACCAATCAGACTGTGATTGTTGACTGGGACTAGACTGACTGAAGTGACAATCAAAACAAATCTCTATTATAGTAAATTTATTGGAGGTCATCATAGAGGAATCACAGACTGGGAAAAGTTACACAACTATGTCTATGCCTATGTCTACTAACTATGTCTATGCCTATGTCTACTAATTTTCAGGGTTTCAGGTTTACAGTTACTCCCGTATATGAATAGAAAATAATATAAAGTCTTAATTGCAGCTAAAAATTCTTGCACATTTTCTTTGGACTGAAAAGTAACTACTAACCCGCATCACCCACTTCATCCTGAATACGAATGCCTGAGTGGAGTGTGGTGTTCAAATGAAACACCACACTTCCTCACAGTGTGGTCAATCTTTTCATTCGTGGCCTGGCTATCAGACTTCAACTGTTTCAGCTTGAAAAAACATTTCTGTCTCTCAGTCAGTATACACACACACACAACACTGCAAAACTGTTGGATAAATAGTCCAGCTGTCACTCACCTCATTTGTTTCAGTAAATCTTAATAATGCACCTTGATGACACATGAACGTATATTGAAAATAAAGAACAGAACATAATGAAGAGCCAGAGAGAGATGGATGAAACCGAATCACACTACTAATTCATTCTTTAAAAAAGTCTGTTTTTTCCTGTCACTGTCTCTCCATGTGTCGTTGTATATTAATGTCTGCCTCTTTGCCCCTAAATCTACACTCTACCAGTCGTGTGACCCTGGCCTGTCCTCATCCCTACTCTGTTCAGAAACCAGCACCGCCCGGCCGGCTCGTGTTGTTATAAGAAATGATTGATTTTCAGCCGCCTCGCTCGCTGACCTCACACCAATGACATCAACTCCATCCACAATGTTCTCGCTGCCCTGCGACTCTCTCTTTCCCTCTTTGTGTCTGTTATCTCTACATACAGTAAAATCACCCATGATCCTCTGGTTCACTATCTGTCTCCTCATTCCTCTCTCTTTTTTATGACTGTGGATCTTCCCTGTTCCTTCCCACTACAGTACAGACCTTTTACACAGCAGACATTTTGACTTGTCATAGTGGGACAGGTCTTACTAATAGCATTAATGATGGCTCTGGTCCATTTCGGTGTCCCAGCAAAGCAAAGCCAGTGAGCCAGCATGCACAATATGAGTGCCCTGAAATCTGCACATGTAAACTGAACACAACCGTGATTAATGTTATTAATTACACCTGCGCTTTTCCTGTTATGACATGTTAAAGTTGTCTATTGTGACAAAGCTCTAATAGTCTCTTGAGCTGGCCTTGTTACATCACCCACACACACTGAGAAAGTGTTGCAAGGGCCTTCTCCAAGTGTTTCAGATTGGGTTTGATTAATGCTGTTTGTTTTGCCGTAGTTCTGTTTTATTAAGAGGCAAGGCATGCTTCTCCGTCCTACAGTCCGATTTGCCCCGCCCTGGTTTGTCCATATTGTATATCAGGATATGACAGGACTTAAGAAAGTTCTCTGATAAACTCTGTAATATGAACAAGACTTAAAACTGGCTCATTCATGCTGTACTGTGTATATATGTACATGTGTTTCATCATCATCATCATCATCATCATCATCATCATCATCATCATCTCGGGTCAGAGGTCAGCTGCGGCTGGCAGGCATTGAGTGTCTTGCCTTGACGATGCTTCAGACTAGTGGACATTTACAAATATGTGGGTTAAAACCAGGTTGATCAGTTGAAGGGAACTATCCCTTTTTTATGATACTGCTATGCTGGCCAATAATCACATAATAGTGGTAGAAGAAAATGAAGTCTGGGCGTATGTTCACTATGAAAAACACAGACAGCTAGTTGTGAGGCCATAAAGGAAGCTGTTGCAGGCGAAACCGGCGAGTCTGTTACATTACTGGCAGCGACAGAGACGCTGCAAAAATTGCTATTCGCCAAGCCTTCAGCCTACTAAGCTACTGTATGTGCATGACTGTGAATGTGTCATTGTGTGTCAGAGCAAAGACGCACAAGCACACAACTTTAACAGCTGCACATGCATGCACGCTATTGAGACCAGGGCAATATTTGCTGGCTTGACTACGTGTGGAATCTCCCTTTTCTGACAGAACAGTGGATACTCCCCATCCTCTGTAGGCTCTTCATCATGTGTCTCGCATCAGGAGGCCTTTCATACTGAATTATTATGCTGTACACTGCACTGAGAAATTCACTCTCTAACCCTTATTTCTTCTCCAAGTAAATACTCATATTAATACCATAATATTATCTTTCCATGAAAACAAGAATATTGAAAAAGAGACTCTGACTAAGACTAAGACTCAGAGCTTCACCATTTCAGACAGCTTAACAGTGTAAGACTGCTTAACCATGAAATCTGAATGGGAATGGACATGGACATTACATCTGACAATGATGCATTAATTTCATACTGCTGCACTTAACAGGGAAGATTTTTAAGCAATTAGACATTGAACTCTGTCACTTTTCATTTGAAATTAATTCATCTGATCTCCTCCAATAAATGCAGACACAATAAAATTGGGCACTATTAAAACTGCATTTTTGGATGTCAGTATTTGCGCTGAGCATCACATTTACAATTACAGTACTAAGCAAAATCCACTTTTTACATCAAAATGATCAATTACTATAGGATAAATATAATAATATGGACACCAGCTCTACTCTGCTCTGGGTTGCTTGTAACTTTCAGTAATGTTGGGGGTGATGCTTGCTCTCTGGGAGCTCTGATTATGTCTTTTTTGGATAATTGCTGTACCAAGAGACCAACTATGGACCAATTATATATATCAAAATCTCAAAATAAAGACATTACTGAGCAGTCCTTCTCTATTGAGGCCCACAGATTGTCATCATTCACAGTCTAAAACTAACTTATACCTCCCTCTATCTGTCTGTGATAAACCGATAGAGTAACATTCCCTGATCACTTGTCACCAGCCTGGCTGCAACCTGCTCAACTAGTTTCAACCGAGAGGAATTTAGGAGACTTTCCTGCAAATCTGCCTTTACAAACTTGCCACCTATGCGCTCGCCTTGGCTCACTTTACTAAAATAACAATAAATATCCCTCGTCTACGTATCAATAACATCCAGCTCCTATTTTCTGAAATCATATAACTTAGCTAGCTAACTCCCATCCTAGGTTGTTGTGAGGACATCAGCATCATTCCCCTTTTAAGATTTAGTTTCACATTCTGGCATCGGTGAAGACAAACATTAACAGAAGAAACGATACATAGTGTAAAAACCTATATGAGACATTTAAACACTCAAGGGAAACGTTACCATAACAATATCAAACTTACACTCATGCTTAGATAAGCAGTTTCGCTTGCGTGCCACCAACGACCAGAAAAACACCAACTTCCGAGCTTTCGAGGGGCCTGCAGTTATCATCCACCACTTCTGAACGGTTTCCCGGACACACCGAAGAGTTTTGTATCCGAGGTGAGCAGAAAACTGTCCCAGAAATGTTCAAGTTTAGCAGCGTTGAGTTACAACTCAAGAGAACCTGTTGCTGACAGCTCAGTGTGTCACACCAACAACATGGCTGACTGCGAGTGATCGGTTGCCTGCTGTTAACGGCTGACCGTCCGCTGAGGGGAGGAGAGAGACGGGGAGGAATAAAAGTTCAGCAGATGGAGAGGGAGAACAATTGATGGGGGAAAGATAAGGGAGACGGCGATATAGGAACTAGTCTTTAAAAAAAATCATATGAAGTCACACAGTCACTTCATTTACTCTAACGTTGTCATAAGTTGGTATAAGGACAGAAAGTCATATTCCTTGACTCGCCCGATTCTGGTTTAAGTTACAATTTACCAGATATAATCTCCTGTACCGACAGCCATACATTATTAATTTCTCACTAATACTATGCCTATTTATGTAGAAGAACAAGTGGTCCCGATAAGTATGGCCTAACCGTAGTAGTGGAACCTGCATTATAGTTTACTACCATATGTAACAATGTTTTAATTCATTATATAATTTAAAAGTCTGAAAAGTTGTAAAGACCTGCCTGTATCGTTTGGCGGATTCACACTACATGACCCATAATGCATTGCGGTTACTTTACGTTCCATTCGGCGACTTGACGTACGACGTTTAGTTCTACTTTGCGACCCAGCTACCTGTTTAGCTGTTACCACGTAGTTTATGGTTGGTAGATCGATATGTTCAACAAAAAGCCCCGGAGGAACTTTCGGCAGAGAAAAGGAGACTCCAGTGATGAGGGAGAAGAGCAGCAGAGCGGGGGAGATGGAAGGGAGAGCGAAAAAACAGCAGTTGTGGCAAATAAGCCGTCCAAAGTGGCCCATGGCCGCGGCATCTCTTGCAGTTCCAAGCGGGAATCGACGCCTCCGAAGC
Organism: Thunnus maccoyii; assembly: GCF_910596095.1. Taxonomy (NCBI): domain Eukaryota; kingdom Metazoa; phylum Chordata; class Actinopteri; order Scombriformes; family Scombridae; genus Thunnus; species Thunnus maccoyii. The sequence goes on along the minus strand of NC_056533.1, from coordinate 16,832,265 downwards.
CGGGTAGCAGTGACGGAGAGGACGGGGAGAAGCTGGAACTGACAGTGGAGAAAGAAAAGAGGAGGAAAGACAAAGACGAGGTTAAGAAGAAAAAAAACGCTGTCCTCAGTTTCTCTGAGGACAAAGAAGGTAACTGAGTTTACGTTGGGTATTGAAGTCAGCATTACAAAGATGAACTCCAGTCAAACGTTTACTTAACGACAGCAGACGTTAGAGCAACGTCCGAGGAAAAAGGAAACACAATTTATTCGCCTTAAGTTGCCAGAATGGAAGAGGATTCGTAGTTTGTTTATAAAGCTCAAAAGAAGAAGAAGATATACTGACATAATATAATTGATCATAATTCTTGTTATATGCTTTTATTGTCAATTACAGTGTCTCCATCATCTGTGTCAACTGCCCAGCAGGGCCCCAAAAGTCCCAGGTTCACTGTATGTCAGTAGATTTTAGTCCCATCATCCCTATTGAATCTCTGATTTTCTTTTTACTGATTCAGCCTTGGAACCAGAGTTTAGACTGAAGAAGTCATCTGATAAAGCTGTGCTGTTCCAAGTAAGGAAGAAGGAGGCTCCACCTGCCAGGAGTACCCACAGTACTGGTAAGTACCTCCCTGGATGTGTAGGCGCAGGTGACCATTACACACCAACAGGTCCCTATGATAGATGTTGTGTTACTCACACAAATCATAACTCTCACTCTCACTAGAGTATGAGGCAGAAGACAGAGTTTTATGGATATGAATGGGTGTTGGCAGGGGATTCAATAGGAAAGTGTGTCCAAACTTTTGACTGATACTTTATATATACCGATAAAAATACGAATGCCAGTAATATAGTAATAAATTGGGTCTGACATGGTTTGTCCTAAGAAAACAAAAAACAGGTTTAATTACTTAGATAAAAATCTTAAAATTACTCCTACTCCTTCTCCCTGGTTGAAAAAAAAAAACAGAATCTATAAATATGCAAATATCATTTATTTCAAAAGTACTACTGGACAAAAGATGTCTCCTACCTCACTGAAAAGTCAATTGTCAGTGTTTGTGCACTGGAGGATTCAACTTTCCACATCGCACTTGTATAATTTGTATACTGAACCATGATTGGCTCCAAACTATTTGTGACGTCACAAATCATGCTTGTCAGTACACAGAGAGACTTTCCACTCTCAGCAGATGAACGTGAAAACAGCCTTCTGCATACATCATTCTGCACAGTGAAGCTCAAAACATTAAACTGAGGGAACAAGAAGAAAAATACATTTTTGAGTGGAGGGGGACTTAAATGAAAACATTTTAAAATTTTATTTCACTATTTATCTAGATGATAATATCAGCCAACAGCACCATACTTTGAAAGTTTTCATGTTGACATGTCTTATCCCTGTCCTCACTCCCAGTACCAGCCGGTGGAGGTGTCCCACAATCTGGTTCTCCCAGGCAAGATTATGGCAGCCAGGCTTCACCACGTAGTCTTCGCCATAGTGATGATGACGACGATGATGATGATGATGATGATGATGATGATAATGAAGGTGGTTCCAGGTCTCCCTCATCTAGCTCAGTCTCCAGCTACTCTGCTACTAAACCAGGTACGTGTATTGGTGGGTGTATGTTATGTATAAACTTCACAGATGTTGGTGTGTGTGCGCTAAAGTTTTAAGAATAGATAAAAGCTACAGCACATTGCTTATTAGTGCTGCATGATATGGGGAAAATATTGTATTAGAGTGTGCAATAAACTTGTTGGATGTTACATTCATGCTCACAGTGCCCATTGGCTGTTTGTTTGTCAGCCATTCATGTTCCTGCATTAATATTCTGCGCATTTGTTTTGTCTTCAGCTGTTATCCCTAATTCTAAGGACATTGAGGCAGCCAGGAGGCAGCGTCGTGCCGCACGAGCCCAGAAAGAGTTCTTGCCCCTGAGTAAAGATGGCCAGAGCTCCGCAGGCAGCACCCCAGATCACTACAGCAGGGAGGGTGATGACGATGAAGACAGAATTGACGATGACGATGATGAGCCAGACGATCATGAGAGAAGAATCGAGTTCGCCCCACGATTAAAAAGCATCAGAGAGAGGATTGCTGAGAAACTTGGTATGAGAGAGATGGACATAAGGGGAGATGGGGTGGAAAGGGGAGAAGGAGAGAGAGGTTAGTAGAGGAGGTGTGGACTAGAGAAGAAGACGGAGGGTGAAGGGTGAGCATAGGGAGAGAGTGCCTGAGAGAAAAGTAGGTGGAGAGGAGGGGAGAGGAAAAGGAGAGAAGGGAATATGTGGGAAGAGAGAAGGACAGAGGCAAAAGAAGAGAAGATTAAGAGTATATGAAAGTTGATCTTTATTGTTAAGTGTATTTTAGGAATTATATTACATTATGATAGGCCTGTCTGTTTTGCACCAAGTTGTGGGAATGTGTTCCTTCAAGTGTGTGTGTTTGTGCCATCCAGGAGGAAGTGATGGCAGTCTGTCAGGATCTGATGAAGAGGAGCAGGAACTTTGGGAGGAGACACAAATTGGGAAGGGTGTCAAGAGACGACCAGGCGGACAAGTAAGAAAGTCCATTAAACATCCTTTTCATTTTCTTCCTGCTCTTTCTTTCCTATTTTCTTTTATGTAAGTCTTTCTCTCTCTTTATAGTTTTTGTTTCTTAATCCATCTGTTACTATATCAGGCATTCTGCTATTGTGATTTTGTCATACTAGTATCAACAGTCTCCCCCATCAGCAACTCTTCTCTGTACTGAAGTTTTGACATCCTTCATTTTCTCTTCCTTTTCTTCTTGTACTCAGAGTCCTTCTGGCAGTGAATCCAGCAGCTATAGCAGCTACAGCAGCAGCAGCAGTAGCAACAGGCGAAGCAGACAAAGACAAAAGAAGAAATCAGCAGGGGCCAGGATCCCAGAGACACTTCCTTCCATCACTGTCTCAATGGTGAAGAAGAGGATCACCGGAAAGTAAGTTTCCTTTAGCTTTATTTGCCTTAACCATGTCATTAATTTGACATATTTGATATAACCGTCTTGGTTAATTTTTATCACATATGATTCGATATTGTAACAATAATATTTCTTAATACTTTTCCTAAAGTCAAGAATGAACTTTTCCATAGTTGTATTTTCTGATACATTTTCCAGTCACTTAATTTTATTATTTCACATTTCTAAGCAGCACATGTGTCATAATCATACATAATGCAACACTCCGTTTTTCTCTCCAGACTGGACTCCCTGAAGGAGGTGCACAGAGCGCGGCGAGCTGAGCTGAGCAGGATGGAGGGTGATGTTGAAAACGCTAGAAGCTCTGCAGAGATTCTGGAGGAAAGTTCCTCAGAGAGCCAGCTCAGGTTTTACAGGTCCATGACCCTCTATGCCCACAACTTGGTGGAGTGTCTACGGGAGAAGGTAAGAGATTAACAGATTGATTCTGTTTATCTCTGCAGTTAACCATCACATAAAAGGAAATAGGTCAAGAAAATAATTACAGCTTATTAAATAGCAGAGTACCTGTGATGGAAGGTGCAAAGAGGGAAGGGCCTGACAGGAAGTTTTACATTTTTAGAACTGGTTACCAGGCTTCAGGCAGATAGAGTAGGCAGTAGACAATGTTGATGAGTGGTAACTGGTGAGACCATGGTTTCAGCATGTTTCAGTAATGTTAAGGTTAAATATATTTTATATTACACTTTCTCTCTCCATCAGGAGAGTTCTGTCAGACAGTTTTGTTGAACACCACTTTGATTGGAACAGTTTTGGCTCTACTCCTGAGCCAAAAAACAATGTAAAAAAAGGAACTTGTATGAATGCATCTTTTTTGATAAATAGATTGTTAATTTGCTGACTGTAGACACTTTGTTGACTACAGGTTGTTGAGATCAACTCATTGGAACTGGAGCTGCACACTCTGCTGTCTGACCAGATGGAGGCGCTGTTGGCTCAGAGACGACAGAAGATCAAGGAGCAGGCTGAGTGCCTGCAGCAGCTCAGTTGTGAGTGATATTTGTGTGTGTGTGCGTGTGCATTTGTGATAAAACTGGAAATATTGCTTGTGTTTTTTAATTTTAAATGTAGTTGAGCCAAGGATTATATGTTTCTTGTTATTCTAGATCCTAGTAAATAAGAATCTACATTTTAACCACAAAGTTAAGATCGTGATGAGTGAAATACTAAAAATGTTTTAGACTTTTTAAATCTACATTTGAATGTCAGCCAACTCTTTCAGTGATTCTATGGGGTCACTGCACCACCCACAAGATACAAGAAAAGTTTACATTGGTTCCCCAGGAGTAACATTTTTAGGCCACAGCTCTCTGGTGTGGTTGTGAAAAGTCATGGAAAGAATTGTAATTTTAAGATGCCCTGGCAGTTGAAGGTGAAATGGTCTCCACATTAACTGTATTTTTCCATCTCACTTGTAGATCGTACAGATGAGCAAAGCAGAAGCTCTCCCAATGGAGCAGAGACTCAAGGGTGAGTGAAGTAAAAATATCTTTCATAATAAAGTTTCCTTCTTTTGTTATTAATTATTTCATGTATTATATTTAATATATTCTGTATATAAACAACAAGACTGCTGTAATAGTAAATTATATATACTTACAAAATGAATTGAATAAACTCCATCCAGTAAAAAAATAATACAAAAAGAGGTGTTTACAAGGTCTGTGAAATATTTGCCTCATATGTTGCAGCGAGACAGACATTGGTGTTAAAACTGAGGAAGACTCTGATATACCTGAAGACACACAGCCTTCAGCAGAGGAGGAAGAGCAGCTGCAGAAGCAGAAAGGTGAGGAAGAAATCAGTGTGTTTAGCTTTCTATCAGTTTTACTAAAAACTTCAACCTATTAAGTTTCATAATAAAAAAAACACTGTCATCCACAATATTTCATTAAGTAGTTCAGGTAATACTCAACAATAGTTGAGTGTTAGCTCACACTACTGTAGCGTCCAACAATGGATTAGCATTGTTGCAAGATCAAATTTAACCAGTGTCACTTCTCCCATGCTTTCCCCGTTCTACCTGCTACACATAAACTCTCTCTTACTGTTTTTCTGTTTTATCAGTCAGGGCTCCCACTGTCCAGGCTGAGTTATGTGATCCCTCTGCTACTTTGTCTGACTCTCTTTTACTTCTCCCTCTCGGCTCCCTCTCTAGCTGATATCATGTTGAAGTCCCAGGCAGTGTTTTCTGACGTCCAGGACGAGTTCTGTGACGTGAAAAAGATTCTGTCTCACTTTGAAGAATGGAGAGGATCCTATTCTGACTCGTACCAAAATGCCTACATCGCTCTGTGTCTGCCCAAGTTGCTGAACCCCATCATAAGACATCAGCTGCTGGCGTGGAACCCTCTGAAGGTACTTAAACACATGGACACACACAAACGCAGAGGCTGACTCTGCATACATACACACAACAGTAACCATTGGTCATAGTATGTGTTCAAGTTTATTTGTGTGTGTGTCTGTCAGGATGCTAGCGGCGACTTTGAAAACCTCCCATGGTTCACAGCGGTGGAGACCTTTTGTCACGGACACGGTCATGAGGAGCTAGAGCACACAGACAGACAGACGCTGTCTAATGTCATAGAAAAGACTGTCCTACCCAAAATAACAGGTAACACACACTCGCATCCACACATTGTACTCATACAAAGAGCTGCAATAAGTATAAGATTTTAAAATGTAGTGAGAGAGCAGATGGAGGCTTGAACTTAGAAATCAAATCAGTAACTTCTTCACAATGAAAAGCAGTCTATCAAATTTGCTGTCCACTCACCTTTGTGCAATCCCTCCACAAGCTATCGTCCACCTTATTGGCCTGTTTTGGACCACAGATGTGTCAAATTACAAAAGCCTCATACTTTTGTTTTGCTCTTTCTGCTCAGCCTTCGTGGAGCTGGTGTGGGATCCCATGTCTCTCCATCAGTCAGTCTGTCTAACTGATGTTTGTCACAGACTCAGGGAGGACTATTCAATCTTTGAAGGAGAGCAGAGCAAACCAGTCAAGGTAAAGGCCACACTTACACATAAAACTTATATATAGATGTCAACACAGAAATCCTCCTTCTGCCTCAGTCCTGCTTTGCTTTTTACACATTTTTTACTCTTTAAATGTAAAGCAATAAGCCCCAAGACAGTATGCTGTGCTTCTGAGAGGTGTTGTTAGGCATGCTATGAAACCTTCTTTAACACGGAATACAATAATAAACTATAAAGTGTAATACAAGTCAGACAAACAGTACATTAACATGTTTTTGTTTACTGTGTGTATTTGTGTCCCATGCAGGCACTCATAGAGGCTGTGGTTGGCAGACTGAGGAGCTGTGTAGATGAAGATATCTTCATCCCCCTCTACCCCAAAAAGTAAGTTGTTTTCTTTCTTTTTTTTCTTGCTTCCTATACTCTGAAGCATTGATTAAAATCGGTTTAATCAAAATAGTCTCAAATGACGTTATAACTTTTTATGGTCTTTGCAATCTGTTATTTATACTGTTTTTTGTTTTATTCTTTTTTACAGATTCCTAGAAGACAGGTCTTCTCCTCAGAGATGCTTCAGGGACCAACAGTTCTGGACGGCCATAAAAGTACTACTCACTAGCAAACAGTTTGGTTAAAACATTTATGTAATTTATATTGTCTCAGTCTTTCCAAGTGGGCAGAGCTTAATTTTGCCAAGCTGCTGTTTGTTAATCAGTGTTTTTTGTTTATGTTAGCTACTAGGTAACATGGGGAAATGGGATTTGCTGCTTCCTGAGTCTGTTTTGATGGAACTGATGTTGGACAAACTGCTGAACCGATACCTGATGATCACCCTGTGCAGTCAGACACTGTCCAGTAATGATGTTCATGCATGCAAAAAGGTATTTGGAATAGCAAATTTAAACATGGAAATGTCTTTTATATATGCTGTTTGCCTTTGTCTCAATTTGTGGTCTTGAAAATGATGTAGTTGTTTGTTCTCTGTCTCTCCAGATAGCAGATAGTCTGCCGCTCTCATGGTTGAGAGGAGAGGACGTCTGTTTGTCTCAGCTCCAGTCTTTCAGAAACCACTTAGTTCAAAAAGTTCATACCATCTGCAAACAGCAGCCTCCTGAAGATCCGAACACCAGGTAATAAAACAGTGTGTTTCTGTGAGGGGGGGGGGGGACTTTTGGAATTGCTGTACAATCACGTTAGTCTCTATGTAACTTTCAAAGAAATCATTTATTATATCTTGCAGTTTTAAAACAAGTCCTGTTACTTTTACTTGCTTGAAAATACTGTATCTTTATGGTTACTTAATGGTGCTCCATAACCTCAGCTTCACAATGCTCAAAGTGACACAAGTGCTTAACTGTGACAGCAAATTTTAGTTTAAGTGGTTGCATTTCTATCCATTCAGGGATCATGACGTTTCTCAATACATCAATAACAACATGATTGTAATTTTCTAATCCAGGCGTGTGTTTCCTTGTCTAGGTCTGCTGTGGTTGAAGTGCTGCAGGTTCTGAGTAGAATCAGGTGCCATGACTCTATCATGGCTATAGCAGAGAAATACCACTACGAAGATGTCATCTACTCTCACCAGCTGCTGAATCAAGATACAGTATGAACAATAAACTCGGTGGGTGTGAAGGTGGATCAAACACCAAACGTAGTACGGAACTGGGTGAGCTTTGCCTTCTGTAAGAAGGAATAGTCATCCAGTTCTGGGTTGTCCAATTTGTCTGGTGCATTGGATGCAATGTACCTACATTCACTTATGGTTAGTGAAAAACTAACTAATTTCCATTGCCCCGCTTCAATATCTGCAGTTGTTGAACTAAATCACTCAGGGGAAAGAAAATGAACTATATGGGCAAAGATGTCATCATTGTGTTGTGCTAGTCAGACCAGCACTTTGGCCATTACACACTTTCAGGTCAGAGATGAAGTAAAACTAACAATAGATTAAAAACATATGGATTAATTCCACAATGCAGAATGTATTCACATACAATACTACTCGTGATGTACAGCTACTGTAATATGACAACAAATCACCTCTAAATTACTACCAGCAAACTGCCAACAGAAATTGTGTGGGGTAAAGAACTGACCTCTCTGTGATCATTGTTTAGCCATAAACAATTTGCTGTCTTTTTGTACAGGAGATAAATGTATTTTTATGAATAAATATGTGAATTTCATAAATATATGTAGAGTTTTATTTTCATTCAAATACACTGCTCAACTTCTGAGTTTGTAAGATGTGTTAAATTGACTTGCCAATACCTATAAATTCAGACATGAAAACAAGGTTATGGCTCAACTGGTTCTCTAAGATGTGCGACTCCTTTATATACAAGTCAGTGATTTATTTAGTATCTACTATGAACCACTTTCACACTTATGTCAACTCTATCAATGGCACAGTCAAAGGATAGAATATCATTATCATCATTATTACCTGGATTGGAGATACAGAAGATGGATTTGTGGAAATATGACAACAAATACCATCCAAACATCTCAATATTCTGTTACATACACAACTTATAAAAAACGGTTATCGCAAATCATCACTTTGATTTTTATCTTTGACATGTCATCATTTCATGACCATACAGTGACAAATGGCAAAAAAATCATTTTACCACTCATTACAAGGCAAATTATCAACAACTCCTGTTACATAGACTGAGGCTAGTGTTCAACTGCATTTAGCCCCAATTAGTTTTTTCCACCAACAAATACAAAGTCAGTCGTCGCGGATTGTGGTGAGGGGAATTATTGTTATACTGTACATCTGCCATAAGAGCATTTTAAGTTATTTCTGCCCATCTAACCTTCAGGTGAGTGCTCTCTGAGACAGGTTAGCGTCCCAGCCCTGTGCAGGTAATAAAGGTTGGACTAGCCCACAGATTATTCCCAGACTTGTAATGATATTCAAAACAGTACCTGAAAACTTAATTTGCTTTTTCAAACATTGAGCCATCAGTTCCAAATGATGTTAGGCTGTTACCTCTTCTCCTCTTCTCCCTCTCTCCTGGACCAGGCTGCTTCAGAGAACACAGAAGTGAGAAATAGTAATACCAAAGTATGCACAATGTGGGAATAAACATGACCAATCCATAATTTGCTTCAGGTGGGAATGTCCACAAAAACAAAACAGTCAAACCAAATCATGGTCTTGAGTCAATAAATCAAATCAATATAATATTTTAAATGAAGACACTTGTAATGTCACACGGTGAAGGTAAGATCACGACTACCGTTTGTCTAGTAGATCACAAACTAAACTTGTGATCTTTTAGGACAATCTCTTAATATTTGAGAGGGATGTATATAATAAATATAACAATACATATAATAAATTATTAATTTTCATCATACGCTTTAATGAATGTAAACCACTTGATAACCCTTCTACTCGACAGGAAATGCATCATGGACATTACTGGTATGCTTGAAACTGATCTGGAAATTACATTTTCACAGGCGTCCATAAAGGTTTGTGTGGTCTGTGTTATAGGAAAGACATAAGACTTATGGCTGTTAGCAGATTTGGCTTTATTCAGGAGGCCAACACAAAGCAAAGCAAACCAAACCACAGACAAAACTCCAAAACATAGCCTGTCACGTGCACTAACACCCACAAACTCAAACACAAGTCAAAAACAAGTCTGGACTGAGATAACATCACATCGTAGAACAATTCCAGTCCGTAAGAGCGACAAGACCTTCGGATAAAAATAAAAAACAAAAAACGAACTTTTCACGCACACATGTTAACTAAACAGCAGAGACGATGCATTCAGTTTCATGGTAACTCGTGCTGTTTTGTGTACAGACGACTGGATGCATTTTCTGACAAGGCTCAAAAGCAAACATCTGGATAAGTGAGTTGTTGCTACAAAAAATAAACATCCAAGAAAGTAGGACGACCTAGTGATAGTCCAACCATTAACTGTCAAAAACCAAGCGATCAGGACTTCGACTAGCAGGCGAGGCCAGGAGAGGCAAGCATGTACGTGCACACACAGCAGGCTCCTATTCTCTACTGACGGTTTCACTCCACTGAACCAAAACACCACAAGCACAACTACCTTGCTAGTGCTACTTAGGGAGCAATGTGCTTGTGCATATGAAGCTACTGTATATTACAGAGACAGAACTAATAAAGATTGAGATTTTTTAACTCATGTCAATCCATTCCTGTGTGACTAAACCACAGACAGACTGCATCATGAGGGTGTGGCAACTAAGGAAGGCCAATTTTTATCCTGTTTGCATCATTAGATAATTTGTTCATTTGATCACACTATAATTTGTCTGTCACTAACCAATTTGCTCTGATAACAGGAACAGCGTCATGTTTTCTCTTTTATTACCTGAAGCCTACATTGGCAAAAGGAGGACTGGTAATGAACCTTTTTCAATCGAGTGAGGTACAAATATAAATTACATTTTAATTTTTTGTTTGGGTTTAGAGACATGATCTAAACCAAATCCTGGAATAAATCCTGGAATAAATCCTTTTTTCCATTAGAAATAATCATTTTAGCGATGGACTGTGCTAAACTCTTATCCGCGCAACCATCTCTCCACCGTCCTTGGCTTGGAAAAGCTGCCGCAGTTGTGCTATTTGTCTTGCAAGCAGAGAGTTAATAGTAATGTTACATTCAAGCCAAAGGGAGACTGGCAAGTTTCCGACTAATCGAAAAAGGATAAATGCGGAAAGTATCGTTAAGAATTGTGTTAGAATTTAATCTGAAAGTGTCTTCCATCCCTAGTGAAGGCTCTGATGATGAAATAGCGCTCTTCTAAAGTTGGAAACTTTCCAGTTGTTATTCTGCATATACTACGTAAGTGCTGAGAAAAACCTGGAGTACGGCATCAGAGAGGGCACAAACTTTAGATGACGGAGAACTGGATGCCGTGCTTGTTGAGGCGTTCAATCAGTGTGGTTTCTGCAAAAGCAGCTCCTGGAGTGTACACTCCTCCCCTGGAAAAAGATGGATGCAAGTAAGAATTTAATTAAAACCAAAATAAACTTCATACCAACATCACAGGAACTTTATAAAAATATATGGGTAAGTGCTTGATTTAATTGGCTGGTTAAGATGCATTAGAAAGCCTCATTCTCAGAAAACTCAACTCACATGAAAACACTCCAAACAAGAAAAATGGGTTGATTTAATCTGGGTTGATAACTTACTTCTTGGGCAAGGCTGAGGATTCGTTGAGGATTGTTAGAGCAGCCTGTACCATGGCGATGGGCGTGGCCACATATCCACACTCTGAATAATAACAGAGACACAATTACACAACCAGTAGACACATCAAGAAAGGTGTTGAACAGGCCAGACCGGGTAAGTGTCTTGTCAGCCAGCAAGCTTTTGTAGGAGAGAAACATTACTAACATACTTCATGTTCAAGTGACTGTACAGCTATTTCACGTTTTGTCAACGGAGGGCTTAATAAAATATTTTCATGCTGCTAGAACATCCGCTATCCTCCTAAAGCAAAATTAGGGACAAAACCTTGTATTATAGCAGGATTATAAATTTCCAGTTACCTGGTCCTTGAACCAGTGTGCGAATCTTGCCATCAGGTTTTCCCTGGCTGGGGTCCTGTCCCTCTGTGTATCCCTCTCCATAGAGGGCAAACCGGAAGGATGAGCCTTCCATCTAATACACATACAGACACACACATAACACATAGCAGAAATTAGAGCATCTTCTTCTTAACTTTACAATCTGAACTAAATGATATGTTGCAGATGAATGAACAGAACTGCTGGTGAGCATTAACTGAATGTATGAGGTTTTTATTTTCTGTTCTGTCAACATTTACCTGCTTCTTAGTGGGTCCAGCCTTGGAGAAGAGTCCAAAAGAGAAGAATTCTGGGTGCTGAGGAACAACAGACACACATTAGCACACAGTATGTGTACTCTGACTTAATTATTTCAGTAACAGGTAGAATATTCAGTCAAAGTCATTTGTGAAATGTGAAGTGCATCATGTGTATTGTTTCTATGCATGCCACGTTCATTTACCTTGACGAGCAGGTTGCGGCCAAAACTGAACTTGACTAAGAACCAGAACATCATGCCAGCAAACATCAACTTGATAATGTTTCCAATGCCTCCAATGCCTGCATACGCGCCATACTGAACCTACAGTAGGGTTAACAAATACAGATTGTAGCAGCATATTATCATAATAGCAGAGACAGTAATCCAGTCACTGCATTAATGTTGGTACCGTCTAAATGTGAAAACAAGAGTGTTAATGAACCATGATGATGACAACTCTTTGGCTCTTAAGTATTTAGTTTATTCCACTCGAGACTTTCAGCACTTAGACCAAGTTAGACCATCAAAAGTTACACATCTCATAAAAATGAATATTTTAACAGAGCTATCATGAATATGAATCATAAATGGTTAAAAACAAACTGGAGGAGGATGGAGACCATCTAGGACAGAAATATTATCAGTAACAAGAAATAAAAGAAGGATTGGAGCAGTGTGTGTCACTTTTCATTCACATATGGAGAGGTGTTCACTAGATCAGAAAATCATGATTAATAGAGCCAAGTTCAAAACCAGCTTTATCCAATAGACAAAAATCCTAATTCATCTCATCTGTGATACATAAACTGAAACAGACATACTAGGGTCTCCATGATGCTACGGAAACTAAACACACATAAAGAGTGGCGAAAGATGAAACAAGGGGTAAAGAAATAAAAGCAAAAAAAAAAAAAAGACTGACCGGTGTGGCCTGATGTTCCTCCACCAGGAAGCGCTGGCTTCTCTTGACAACGGAGGGATCGGAGCCCATAAAGGGCACCGTATACTGCTGGATCTCATTGCTGTAGAACAATGAACCCCTAGAAATGAAAAGAAAACATTTCAGTGATTATCAACACAAACATGTGTGGGCCAAACTGTAATACATGCTCTTGTGTGTACTAGAGGTTGTGGGATTTAAATTTGAGACAAAAAAATCCAAAAGAAAATAAAAAAGAAGGAAAAAAATGTCACATCTGGATGATTACTCACTAGAAATATGTCATTGCCTTTGTTTCATTTTTCAATTATGTAAAATACAATTTTAAAGATTTGACAGCAGGGATTACTTGCCACCCACAATCTCAAGAAGCTATTTAGAAATGTGTGATTAGCCAACAAATGAATGACGAGTTGCTCTGAATGTAAACATATACAACTTAATATTTGGGCTGTAAGCTGTCTGTGTTAAGTGTCATCTAGGAATTTGATTTATTTTGCAGAAGCCAGAAGGCCTTTCTGTCCTACGTACCTGCGTTTAATCTTAGTGCCAACAGTAGGGAGAGGTTTGTGATTAAACTTCCTCCTAAGACTCTGAAGCTTTTGGCCGTCTGCAAAACCATAGACGGCTGACTGCCATGTGCCATCGTGGATACATCCACCCTGACAGAGAACGACAGAGAGAGACACATAAATTCAAAGATAGAAAAAAATGTGACAGAGAGCAGAAATAAAATGAACGATGAGAACAAGAACAAGGGGAGACGAAGAGCAGAAAGAGATAAGGAGAGGAACACATAGTACAACAGAAATCTTTAAAAAAGGGAGTGAACAAGGAGGAAGAGACTCATATGCAGGCACTTCAGATGTCAACAACAAGCTGGTCCATTGCATGGATTTATGGGTAATGTAGTTACGTACCTCAGCCCCTGTGCTGACGGTCAGGAAGCTCTCCACTGCAGTTAGTGTACCTGTGGAAAAACACACACACCATGTTTTGGCAGAGGCTAAGATGACAGTAAATTATTTATTTATAGCAACAGAAACAGAGAATGGACCACTGCATGTCAGCGTAAGAGGGGGATTATTTTTTTAATCCTTCTGCGTGTATGTCCATATGTGCGTACCCTTGAACTGGTTCCTGGTGTAGAGGACTCCCATGTCCGCAGGAATGGAGTCAAATCCACAGCTGCCTATGATGTACACACCATTGTCAGCTGCCTGGCTGTTGTAGTTCAACTGCATGCCCTCCAGAAACTGCACACAGGTGTACAGTTGCACAATTAGACACACACACACACACACACACACACACACTGTACACAAATGCTTTCTTTAACTATAAAGGTTGCTTTCTTTGGCAACTTCCATCATCTTCAAGTTAGGCTGTCAGAGTGCCGTATTACACAGACTGGACATCGAACAGTGAGGGAAAACTGCTGTCATGCGCCCAAGTGAGAGATAATTTTGTCTAACAGGCAACAGCATGAAACTCAGCATGTCTTTCATTTAATCCGAACACAAACAACAGCAAAGCCAAATGTTAGGACATCTGTATGGCAACATCCCTGCAATGTCCACTGATAACATGCAGCTCCATGTCGGGCAAAGTATCCACTTTGTTTAAATGCATGTTGAAATTAGTGTTGGTCAACACCAAAGCAGAGAGGACAGACAATCAATTATACAGGATACAGTACAGAAATACAGAGCTATATGCATACCTGAGGCTCTCCACAGATGTCAATATGGTGGGCTCCATTCTCCACACAGGCTTTGACCACTGGCTCACCATAGAACCTGTACTATACACATAGAGATGTACACTAATTAATTCATACCATGTTACACTTTAAAAACATCCCCCCTTTTTTCGTGATTTGGTCAATGGCCAATTCTCCATGAACTGTAGTCCCTGTCACTGCCATAGACTGTATATAACCCCCTCTTTTGGTGCAGAGAGTCACAATATTAGCTTTCCACACAGAAACACTGCACAATGTGTTTCATGGTGCACACTGCAGCTGTAGAAGCCAGATCTCTTGGTAAATCCTGTTAAACATGTTCATTGTACTGTAATGTGTTATTTATATATATACACACACACACACACACACATTTAATATTACATGGAAGTCACACAGTTTATGTGAGTCTTAGGAGTTGTCTTTCTGTTTGATTTTCTGTACACAGCAAGTCAGGAGTCAAGAGTTACAACACACAAACCGCCGATATGTACAAGGTACATTCTTCCTTACTAACACTCCTTGTTCCTGTTCCATATAATATTATGCAAGACACGTGTGGCTGACATAATACTATGTGGTCTTTCTTGCTCTGGTAATACCAGATTTATTATATTTATCCTCATACAGGAAAATATGAGTGGACTTGTATTTTCAAGATTAAAAACAGTGAAACTGAAATTTTTTTAAAAAAAAAGACTTGGTTGGTTTCCTTTTGGCTTCAACTCTGTGCTGCCTTGGTTTTAACCAAACTGGAAAAGTTCTGCTGAATGCAACAGTGGAGGTTACTGTAGTGGAAGAATTTGGTTTGAAACAAGAACCTGAATGATGCACAGGACGCTAAGCATTGCTACTGGAAACCTACTCTCCATTCTGACTTTAACACAATACGACTTATTGTGTGCTGTAAGTCAGCAGCCTTCATTGTGTAAATGAAGGCTGCTCTGTATGTGTGTGTGTGACAGAGAACAAGAAAGAGAAAGACAGAAAAAGGAAGAGTGAGACAGACTAGTTTAGCTACACTGATGCCAACATGCCAATGTTTTGATGCAATCTGAGGAAAATACAGTTTGTGTCATGAGACTGAGCAAGTTCAGTTTGTCAAAGAAAAACAGATACAGGCACGAACATTTCTGTTGGAACTGTCTACTTACAGGCCCCACACAGTTGAGAACAATAACTGCCTGTTTGCACATGGCTGCCAAGGAGTCTGGTTCCTCTACATCTGCCACGATGATGTCCACCTCTGTCCTCAGCTCTGGCTTACCTGCAAACACATGCAGTGTTAGAGTAGAGTAGGGGCTGTGGTATATTTTGATCCAAATGTTTGCCATTCAACTTTTAGACATCAGCTTTTATAGACACGTGATGTAAAATATTCACGATGCCATATTATTTAATCTTTTTAGTCTGATGATTGCAGTTGTTTCACCGACTGGCAGTTAGTTTATAGTTAAGGCAATGAGTAACAGTAAGCCTCAAATATGCACATTAAATAATTAAAAGTCATGATCATTGATTAAACTGGACTACTACTGCTCAGTGAAAACACAAAGATGGAGCAAATTGACTATAGAACGATGAGAAAACTCCTCCTCATGAGATTGGTCAGTTTGAGACAAGTGTCAGACATGGCTGTTGGATGATGCAGCTGTAATAATTTAACCCTGCAACATAAAAATTATTTCATAGGCCCTTATTTATTATACATAAACAGTAGTAAGCAGTAAAATCTGCAGGTGTGTAAAGAATGAGGAGGAAACAGAGTCACTGTCATGGAGCTATAAAGTCTGCCGGGCAGCCTAAAGGTTAGACAAACGGGCTTGTTACCATGGCGTCTTCAGTTTCAATCCATGAATAGAAAAAATTTGTCAAGCTCTCCTTCTTAAGAAAACAATGTATGCGAGTACTGTCTGCATGAGTGAAAATTAATACATTGCTACTAATAAATGTATAAACATGCTACAAGAATCCAGATACTTATCTAATCTTAGATAACATCTTCAAAAAACCTGCAGAAACAATGTAAGCTGTTTTTAAATGAGCCATTAAAGCTGTTTGGGGCCTTTGGGAGAAAAGATACATTTCTGTTTAAACAGACAAGTTGCTGTTTTTAGTGATTACTGAATGACTGGACTAGCTGACACATCAGGCTGTGTACTGTCAAATGGGATTGAACAGCGAGCGGGTATGTTCCATCAGCTGTTGTACACTCCCTGAAGAGAAAGCCAAACGGGAGGGGACAACTAAATAACCATCTAATCCTCTGGAAACTCACATCACTATCATGACAACACAAGTGCTCTCTGGTCCTAATCTTGTGATGGACTTCATTTTCCATGTTTAGAGTGTTGCATAGATACAAATTGTCAACCTGGAAAGTTACTGGCATACTAGAAATATTTTGTAAATATTTTTAACACATTCCACATGATGATTGAATTCAGGTGAATTATATTAAGACATACTGGAGGTATAATTATATTATTCTATTTCTGTCTTCACTTTGCATGAGTGAACAAATACAATTATTACTGTTGAAACAAAGTCGATCATCAGAAAATATACTGTTTGAAGTTCGATAGGAAATATCCACTGGGGTTGCATTGCATAATTATTTATAATTTTGGATTAATAGTTCAACAGAGAAAAGAAACTAATCCATTTGAGAGGCTGCACCCAGAGAATGTTTGCCATTTTACCTTAAAAATATGATTTAAATGTTAGATCGATTGTCAAAATAGTTGCTAATTAATTTTCTGTTGATCAACTAGTAGATTAATCAACAAAGGATCCAGCTGTAATATTAACCATTTGCTGCTCAAGAGCTTCTTGCCTCTTTACTTACTCTATAAATACCTTATCATTTTTTGAAATATCACTATTTCTTTTGACTGCTGGTTAGAGCAGATACGCAAACTTAGATCTCTGTGGTCCCTGCACACTAACTCCAAGCCACAAAAATTTATCCTGAGAATTATTTTCTAATCGTAACCTATACGTGATGTGCGTTATAATTACTCTCCTTCTACATTTTTATATTTAACAGTAGTAATGGCTAGTAAATAATAATTATTTCAGTGGTTAACTTTGTGTTGCTGACTCATGTGTACTTTGGAGTTCAGTAGATGGGACCAAAGTCAAAATCATCACAATCAGAAAGCTTGATTTAGTAGATAAGTAATCTGGAGTCGGAGTAATGCAAGAAGAAAAGAAATGCAAAGTATTTTTAGTTAAAACAGATTGAAAGGGCAGCTCGCCGATTACAATACCCCTAAATGTTAACAGCTACAAGTTAATTCAAAAACGTACACTATTAAAAATCTCTATTCATGGTGGAGGAAAATAGCTTGTTATTAACAGTCTGCTACAATATGCACAACTACTGATGCATAACTACTGATACACACTGAGGACTCCAGCGGCCTGCTCCAGGACTTTGTCCAGCTTCTGCTTGCTTCTGCCGGCCACGGCCCACTTCAGGTTCCCCTTCGGACCCTCGGAAACAGTCCGGGCCACCTCCTCCACCACAAACTGTCCTGTGAAGCCAGAGGCTCCGAAGACGACCAGGTGGTAGGGCCTGCTGGAGGATGTTTCAACACAGGCCATGATGACAGTGGACAGGCTGGAGGAGTTCAATGCGACACCGTCAGCTCAGGCTGAATGACGGTTGAAACAGGCTGCGTGCGGGTTTAACACTTTGGCTACTTCCGTAGCAACATAGTGCTAATATGAACGTTTAATAATCTTAAGCCACCGAAACACAGACGCGTAAAAACTAAATGTGCTGCGTTCTGTGTTTATTTTTTGAGCAATGTATATCTTTCTAGTAATATTTTGCTGCTCACGCCTTTTTTATCATTAGCATATTTGCTTGAAAAAATAAAACAATAAAACAATGAAAAAATGTTTTTAAAAAACATGATCACTTGAAAAAAAAAACAATTTAAAAAAGCATGTTCGTTTGATAATAAAACAATAATAAAAATAATAAAAATAAAAAAAAAATAAAAAAGCGTGTTTCCTTGACAACTTCCTAGAGTTTTCTGATTGGTGCACGCAGTTGTCGCAGATCAATGACGACTTTCAGACTGCGCCTGTAGCACCACGAGAGAGTTGTGAAAACATTAGTGTGGAGGGTCAGGATGCTGAGGGTTCAATGTCACACAGCCTTACCAACGGACTCACAGACAGGATCCGGGTTTAAATCATTGCTGTCGTTAGATTTGGATATTTAGGACAATCTGCAGTAAGGTATGTCTATTTATTCTCCGAGGAAACGACATGAAATGTATTTTAGCTGTAAGTGACGTTAGCGTGCAGCTAGCCAGCCGGCTAAAATTAAAGTGTCCTCACTCAGTCTTATACTAACAGATTGTCTGCCAGGTTATTTTTATGGCTGTTTGGCGAGCAGATGAGCAAAGTGTGAACGTGGAGGATGAAGGACAGTGAATACTTCTTCACTGAGGCTGATAAAAAACAAAGGTTAATGAGTTAACCTCCCCACGTGTTAGCAAAACAGATTGGTCTCATATTTTTGTATTACAACAACTAACATATCTAACGTAAATATTAAAAGGCTATTGTTTATTTTTTTCTGTATTGTTACTTTTCCTTTACGACATTTAAACCAGCTCTGGAAATAATTATTTTGACTCTATTAAGTATTATTAAATAGTGTAGTTTGAGCCACTTGGTTACATCTTTAGCTTGTCTGTTGTTTTGACGCGTTTCTATTTCTTTACATTCCACTCTGCATCCGTCTCAAATTGAAGGGTTACTCTCAAATCCACAGAGACAGAAGAATAGTTTGAATTTACCTATCTCTCCAAACAGGCATGAATAATGCTTCTTTATACAGCAAAGTAGCGTTTTACGAGGTAGAATCCTTATGTAGAACATAATTATAATTCAAAGGACTATCCAAACAACTGTAATCCAAATATTTCAAAGGTCCAAATTAACGATCACTAAAGCTGTATAGAGCCAAACTAGCAGTAAGGCAAACTCCTTTCTCGATTATAACACTAGGAGGCGCACTTTACTATTAGTGATACACTCACAGTATACTAAACATCAGCAACTAACAGCAAAAAAATCACAATAAGTGAACAATTATCACTTATCAACAATAATATAGTATGTTCTGATGACTTTGGCTCTGACAAAGAGTGTTAGTACTTTTGTAAGTCAGGAAATGTCACTTAGATGATTGTTACATGAAATTGTTATTCCTCATAACATTCCTTGTCCTTTTTGTTTCTCCATTCCCTCTAGGCAGTGACCTCTTCAAGAGGTCCGTCAATCTCCCCTTCCCTCCTCCGTCTCTTGTTAGACACCCATTGGTCCACCATGTCCACCCAGATGTGTAGAGTGGTGGAGCTGATGATGCGCTCTGCTTGCTGTCATACCATCAGAAGTAGATCTTGTATGCGTAAGGCAGTGTTGGTTCCTGTGGGTCCCTCTGGCCTCAGTGCTCTTGGTGCTCCCGTCCTTCACAGACGGGCCTACAGCCTGGACTCTCTCTCCTCAGGCCCTGGTCGGCCCACACTTGGTACAAGCTCCCAGCAACCCCGTGCAGAGAGAACATCCCCATCCTCAGCGCTCGCACACAGGAACCTGTCTGCTGTGGCTGTACAGGTAGACAGTTATTTTTTACTATGCTCTTTAAGACAAGATTTTTCCACTGCATCTTGATGTATGTGTAGCTCTAATGAAATACATACCTGCCTATTATGGATTTACAGATGTCTGTGCCTCTGCACTTTTTTTTTGTACTTATCAGTAGGGTGCAAAGTTATGATAAAATTTGAGCTTTTAAGGAGTTAAGTAATACAGGCAAATCTTTTTGTGCAATTTACGTGGTTTGTTTTCAGATATGGTCTATAATCCCCCATCTCTTCACCCATTTCCAAGTAGTTTGTGTTGGTTGTGGTGACAAAAGAGCAAGCAAAACAGCACAAACATACTTTTCTCCATGTCTTGAGCCTGCTCTATTATCAGCTTTCTTTTTTTTTTTTTACCCCAACTGACTGCGCTTAGCCCACAAGTTGACAGTTTTTGCTGCCTCTCATCCATGCTTTGTTTTTAATTGTGCAATAAACTTAAAAAAATAAAATAGAGTAAAAGATTGTCACTGGTTCTCAATATATTGTGAGCATTTTTCAAATATGCTTTTGATTGTTTTCACACTGTATATACATATGTCTTTCTGCAGGGCCAACGTCGTCCTCTGTGCCTTTATGACTTCCTGGACCTTGGGGAAGTAGAGGAGAATATACGTCGTGCGCAGGCCTGTAAAAAAACTAGACACTTCATAGTGGACCCAGAGCTGGCCAAGCTAGTAACAGAACACCTGGGACCTGACCTACAGGACGCTAAAACTGTTATCTTTGACTGTAACCCAGGTATGTGTTTTCACAATGTGAGAGTGAAAAACAGAAGTAGATTTATTGTATACATTTTTGTTCTTCTGCAATTTTGCAAGTGCATAATGTTCATCTAAACTGATAGAGACACTGACAAGTTTGTTTTAATGGGAGTGCTTTGCTGAAAAATAACTATTGTGTGTGTTTGTATTTTATAAGTTTGTACAGGATATATTATTCTTGTCAGTGAAAGACCATTTTTTGTCATAAATGGAAACAATGAATTGACAGGTTGTGTTTGTCTGTCTTCCTTAGGTCCTGGGGTGTTGACCAGGACACTGCTTAATGCAGGAGCTCAGAGAATTGTGGCTCTTGAGGGTGATAGGTCATTCGTACATGAACTACAGGTAACACAAACACCTTTTAAGCATCAAACAGCTTTTTGTATCCTTAACCTGAGCTTAACCAATCCTGTAGCAGTTAGAGGAATAAACAATGTTTTAATCTTGTAGGAGTTAGAAGGTCGCCTTGATGGTCAGCTGGAAGTGGTTCACTGTGACTACTTTAAGCTGGACCCCATTGGCCATGGAAACCTCAAACCTCCTGTCATGTTCACTGACAAACTCTTCACTGACCTGGGAATATCAGAAGCTAGCTGGACTGATGGTGAGAAGAAAAAAAACACAT
The DNA here is from genome assembly GCF_910596095.1 of Thunnus maccoyii. Taxonomy (NCBI): domain Eukaryota; kingdom Metazoa; phylum Chordata; class Actinopteri; order Scombriformes; family Scombridae; genus Thunnus; species Thunnus maccoyii. The sequence continues at coordinate 16,810,710 of NC_056533.1, read as the reverse complement.
GCACACAAACAAAAACAGTGCAGCAAACCTAAAAGACTGTTGCGTTGTAAATTCTCTCTCACATACATTCATACACAAAGAGGCTTTTGTTCCTTTAGTTGAGCCTCTCTGTCTGCAAACAAATCCCACCTCCTTTTATAAGAATTAGCCTAACCCCTTAGCCAGGGCTCAAATCAGAGCCTAAAATATATATAACTAAGACTTTTCATTGGTGGAACTTGCTGAGCAACTCACAGGTTTTAAGAATTGAGATCAATGTTTTTAGAATCAGTGCTTTGGAAAAAATAAAATCACATTGCATTAGAGTAATGACTTGGTGTGCAGTTTCTATACAATAAAATACTTAGGTCTTTACTGAATGGAAACAGTGCATTGTGTAGTATAGGATCCCTCTTATGTGTGTGTTTTGGTGATGTAATCATGTGTATGTCTCTCCAGATGTCCCAGTGAAGGTGGTTGGCATCCTGCCCCAGCGTAATGAGCGCAGCATCCTGCTGAAGATGGTTTACGCTTTGTTTGAACGGCTGTCTGTCTACAGATACGGAAGAATAGAGCTCAACCTCTTCATAAGCGAGAAGGAATACCTGGTAAAAGAACAAGAGCATATTATGCTTTGTCTGTAGAAATTAAGGAGTACTAGTCAAGATCAGAGTATAACCTGGTGTGTGTTTGTTTGCACCCATTTGGAGCAGCTCTGAGCTAATTCCCATCCATACTTAATTACTGCTACAGCTGCCAGTCAGCTAATTATAACCACCAGCTTGGTGATCAGTCCTGAAGATTGCCATATCCATATGGCAATACAATCAGTCACTGCTGGGTGAAAATAGTGTCTGCTAGCTTAAATGAATGCATCATCTCTGTGTGTTACTTTGGTCTTTGTATAAAATATTTAACACAATTATTTCTCCATCAGAAACTGGTGGCACGTCCAGGCGAAATGATGCACTATAGAGCCTTCGGTGTCCTCTGGCAGATGGCCTGTGATATTGAACTACTGCATAAGGTACAAAATGAGGGAGAGTGGCAAAAACATGTGGTGATTTTGCAAAATATTAAAACAAGTGAGGCTTTTCAATGTTTACTGTAAATTTTATGCTGCTTCCTTGAAGCCGAAAGAAAAGCGCTATCAAAATAAAGCATGAATAAAGTATGATATAGTTTCATAGGTAATATAGCTGAAATGAAAACAACTGTTACAGCATCTCGTAATTATCTTTTCTGACAATTAAGAGATGTTTTTTCTTTTAATTATGTGATATGGAAGTCATAATTACGAGATAAGATTTCCAAATTCATTTATTTTTTGCTGCTTTTCCGTATGATTCGACACATTTTTGACGGGAAATCAACCATTCATCAAACTCCTCATCTTTGTCTTTGCAGGAGCCGTGGGAGTCGTTCGTGACGTCTTCAAGACAGAGTGCACCTTCTGCTAAAGGCACGGTAAGGAAGAGAGCAGACTCAGTGATAGCATTGTAAACTTGATTGGTGTAGTGCATTTAATACAGTATGACATTTACCCCCATTCTCTGCCTTTTTTTCCCCATCAACCTCTCAACTCAGCTTCCCAATGACCACCTGTGCCTGGTGCGTATGCGTCCACGGGCTGATCTGTTCTCTGCAGGCCTCACAACCTCCAATGCCTCCACTCTGCTGATGATGGTCAAACAGTGTCTGGCAAAGAGGAAGGTCAAGCTCATCGACAGGCTTAAGTAAGCTATGCACACTCACACAGATGTTGAGAGAGGCTGTGCAGGCACACTCTTGCAGCCCATGATTACACATGTTGCCTGATGTATCCAAGAATTGCAGTAGAGCCATGCTCATCCATACTGTAGTAGTATTATAGGCTGTTCCAACTAAACATCTTCTGCATTTCTTTTCATCTTTTCATTTTTCTTCCTCCCTTTCTTACTCTCCCTCATTTCTGTTTTTTTTTTTTTTTTTTCTAGTCTCTGGTCACCAGATAGTGGGAGTAAATTGTTATCAGAGATGGACATGCCGGAGGACATCCTGACAGGCCACGTATATCCAGAGGAGTATCTTCGGCTGTTCCAGCTAATGGACAAGAGCCAGGAGTTCACACAGAGCTGGCTTTATGAAGAGATCCTGGAAAACACACAGAGAGAGGGATGGGGCTAAAGTATATACATTAGGTCAAATGCATAGACAAAACAAGTACATACAAACACATGTATAATATATTGACAGTGTAATATAAATAAAGAATAATATAATGTCTGATTTTATGAAACAAGGACACACAGTAAATACAGTTAAAACGGATTTAGAGACATCCATGAAAACACAAAATATTCTAATAAGAAAAATATTTGTGAAATGGACACAGCAGAATAAGTTGACTGCATAAATACTTTTGTTACCTCACATCATCCACTTCTGTATGGAGTGACTGAAATGATGGAAATGCTTGTGTTACTGTACTTTAAGAAAATGGAGGAACAACTTGAGATGATCCTCTGCAATGTCCTGGACTGGGATTCCCATGAGTTGAGATTTCAGACAAAAACTCAGTAGCAGAAATGGTTCTTTTTGGGCCCTCACTTGAGATTTGGGAAAACACTTTAAAATGCTTTAAAAATTTAAAAATTGCTGAATGAATGCCATAATAATAATGAAAATCATATTTTTTAAAGTGCCCAAGGGGGCTAAAAAAAGCCTTAGTCATGCAGATAATTCAGAATGAATGTACACTATATTTGTTGAATAAGTGATTAAACTGCAGTTTTGCTAAAACTATGCTGTGACAGCAGTTATGGGAAGTTCAACAGATCACAACCCTGCATGTATCCTGCCATAATATTGCATAATTTTCCAAACAGACATCTTGAGTGAAGTAAGGGAGATTGCTTATGTGAAGACATTACAACAGCTTGGTGATGCATTGTCACTAAATACCTTTATGTCTTGTAAAGTTTTGAATATTCATTGTGAGTGAATAAGCTTGTCTAAAATGTTTTATTGAGTGTGTGTTGCCTGTCTAACATCATTTTTAAACAAATGAGAATTTTGATATGTAATTTGGGGATCCTGTCTTAGGTTTGTCCTCACACCATCAGCAAGCTAATTTTGAGGAGTTTGGGTGTTTTGCCAGACTAAATCTATTCCCTTTTTTCCCTGGTTGCATACAGTGAAAAATGGTGATTTATCGAGGTGATCATATGCTTTTTAAGCGTTTTTATTTTTGGAATGATGTGCCCATATGTCATGAGAGCTTGAGTTATTTGGTTTCATGTAAGACATGTAAAGTAATAATACACCTGTATAAAATGACAGATTCTGAATTAAATTATTTTACTATTTGGTAGATTTGACTTTGATGTGTAGCTCCACTGCCTCTCCTGGGTTTTGGCTTCAAAGGTTGCTTTAAGGAGTCCACACTGTAAAATTTCTTGAGGTTTCTAGTATCTAAACTTATCTAATGACTATCCCCAAACCCCTATAAGCATTGTAAGCAGCTAGTTTGTCATCACCAAAAGAGAAAACACTGGGTTGAATTATTGACAATAATGTTAAAGGACAGGTTCACAATTTTGTCTTTTTTTGTCTGTCTTTAAACAACAGTCAGGTGTCCATATGAACAGTGAAAGAGGATTTCCTCACTGCAATCATTCCTCCTGTTCATACTGACTATTGCAAGATTCAGATTCAAATGTGCTTTCAATGTAAGTGATGGGGGACAAAAGCCACACAGTCATTTTGGGCAAAAATGCATTTAAAAATTGATCTGAAGCTTCTATTAGGCTTCAGCAGTCTGAGTTAGTCATATCAAGTGGATATCTGCCACATTTACAGTCTTTTTAGTATCAAATTCCCACTTTGTGTTTCCTCTGACAGTGTTTCCCTGTTAAGCTGTGGTGGAAGTATAGTAACAAAAAGAGGGACTTTGGCACTAAAAAGACTGTAAGATTGATTTGATTAATTTGCGCGACTAAAGCCTCATATTAGCTTCGGATAAACTTTTAAATACATTTTTGCACAGAAGGAGGACTGTGGATTTTGTCCTCCATCACTTACATTATAAGTGCATTATGAAGGGATCTCTTAATGGTCAGTATGAACAGGAGGAATGATTATGGCAAGAAAAACATTTCAATGTTAATTTGGGCATCTGACTATTCCTTTAAGACTGATTTAAAAAATAGTGAACCTGTCCTTTAAGAACTTCAAATGCAGGTATAAAATGCCCCGCAGTGACAGCGTAGGGACAGAGGATGGCGTCACTACAGCACAAAGGCCTGATGACAGCGGAGGCTGCGACCCCTGCCTGTGTGATAGTGGCACCTACAGTCGTTACAACAACATCCCCAGCAAGGTGTCTCATGCCCAAGCGTGTACCATTCAGACATCATTTTTCAGTTGTAAGTACCGTTTGAGACCGTCGTGTCGCAGGAGTGGTAAATGTGTAATTATCCGACAGCTAGCGTGGTTATGTAAAGCAAATGAAGGGTTACATTTTAAAGGTGTAGTGGCCAGATGTGTTCACTGTACTCGGCAAGCTAACGTTAGCTAGCAGCAACATACAGTACAGTAACGTTGTAATGTGTTGCCGTGGCGTTAGGTATTGCTATTAAAGCGAGGTTAGTGTAAAGTTGACTGATGTATATAGTTAGTAAGCTAGCTCGACTCGTTTTCGAGTAATTTGATGAAACAAGCCCGTCAAGAGGCATAACGTTAAAACAACTCAGCTTTAACCGTAAGTCTTTGAATAAGTAATGTAAGCCATTTTACCGTTAGCTAACGTTAACGCCAACTTTAATCAAAGATTGGTTTAGTTAACTAGCTGCTAACCTGTTAGCTTCACGTTAACGAGTCTGTCAGTTATTTGGGGGAAATGACCGTCTGTTGTGTGTATTGTGTCACTGCCTGTCACATGAGTGTGTGACAGGTTTAGACCATAAAGATATGTAAACTAGGCTATATACAGTCTGTGGTTTAGATGTAAGGTCAATAACTTGGCTAACTGAATCTAATGTTACTTTGGGTACATGGGACATAATTCGGGTCAAAATGATCCTTTCAAACTGCAAGCAAGCTGCAGGTTTTCTGGCCAAACGTTAAATTGATGACTTGTCAAAAATACAGATGCCCCACCTCTGGCAAGGGTGCAATTACTGCAACTCTTTTACCCCTGCCAACTTACTAGATCTTTAGAGAAAGACTGAGCTAATTTATAAACCTAACCTGACTTATTTCCTTTCTCCTAGTATGTCTGTCTGCATAAGTTTTTTTTTTAGTTATGTTCCTCCCTGTATTTCTGCCGCAGTCTCCATGTCCCCTCACAGGACAGGGTCCTTTTCTTCCACCTTTGTGTCTGTCCTTTTGGCTGAATGTCTTTCATTATTTATGATTCCCCTTGTGGAATAAGGCACAGACCAAAAGAGGAGAGGATGGATGGTTGTATGGACAGATGGGCTCAGTGGGAGAGGGACAGTGAAGGATACTGTTGATTAAAACAGCGTGTACAAAACATAAGAAAGTGGTATAGCAGGTATGATAATAGCTGTGTGTGCAATGTGGAGGTTGTTATTGCATAAGCCTTAATGTCACAGTTGTTTATCATGCTCGGGGACTGTTTTATGTTCCATTGGGACATTCAGACTTGAAGTAATTTGACTCCAAAGCAGTCATATTATTCCATACTGGGTACTGTTTTTTGTTTTTTTTAAATCTTGAAGCAATGTTAACATGTTGGAGAGCACACTTTGTGTCCCTTTTAGACGGAGCACTTAACTAGACAGAGTTGTCTCTTGTTAATATATAGAAAGCTTATGCAACCTAAACGCAAGATGTTTACGTTATCACATCAGCTCTCACCTCCCTTTGGAGAAAGTAGGCCTTAGTGCTTATTGGTTCATGGTGTCGTCTGCCAAAGTATTTCTCTTGGACACTTGTATGTGTTACCATATTTTATGGACAAATATCTGTAAGGGTTTTAATAAGGATATACATGCAGGAAACCAAATCTGGGCCAGAGGTGTTTCCTTTTTAGATACTTGGACTCTCTTAGTCTTACACTGGGTGATACAGGCCTACAGGAGGAACAATTAGCTTTGTGCTGCAGGAAACCAGGACAGCCTTATTCCTCTGAGATAAGCTTTCATTAGCCTGGACGTGTGTGCTTGTGGAGACTTGAGATTTTACCATCCTGTTTTGTATGATTAAAATCTGTTGGCATAGTTTAGGGCTATCCTTATTGCAGCCAGTGATAGGGGTCAAAGTTAGTCCAGTGTTTTAAAAGGAGTCCTATGAGTTCACTTAGGAATGTATTATGTAGGACAAAAAGTTGTATCTGCCATGTTGTGTATGCTGAAAGTGGGTAGTATTTTTGACTGCAGTCTAGAATAATCCAAATGATAATTCCATGGTTAAGTTGTACAGTATCAGTACTTCATAATGGTTCTCTTATAGACATGAATGTAGACTGCTTGGGTTTACATTGGATAGTGAAGGTTAGATTCGTTGCAAGGAGTCTGCAGGTGGTACAAATGTTTGACAGAAAGGTTTGGCAGTCGTCTCATTTGCAGTAAACAATTCCTGCATTAAATTTTACCTTTGTTTAGGTTATACTGTTTGTTTTTTGTTGACAGTGTGGCAGAGAGGTGTTGATTTAACTCTTTGATCATATTTGAGGCCATAGTTTGTAGTGTCGTTGTTTTGGATCGCATTAGATCATGGTTTATGATATTCCCCCTTCATGTGCGTATGTACTGTGTATGGGGAGGACCATATAGGGTTTATTTCAACTCTGTGTATATTAATTTACTGTACCTTTACCCCCTTTACCCCATGTCTCCCATGGGTATTTTATTTTTGCTTTTTGACTCTGGGTTCATATTGAAAATTGTCACTGTTACTGTTCTCATTGTGTCCTAAATCCTTCCTCAATAATTTTTCTCTTTTAATTGAATATACTGTAAACTTTTAATTTGTTCCAAATGTGTCTTAAGTCTCTGTTTTAGTGGCTTTCTTATCTGAATACTTTAACACACAGATATGACTCATAAACTTTTAATTTGTTCCAAATGTGTCTTAAGTCTCTGTTTTAGTGGCTTTCTTATCTGAATACTTTAACACACAGATATGACTCATAAACTTTTAATTTGTTCCAAATATGTCTTAAGTCTCTGTTTTAGTGGCTTTCTTATCTGAATACTTTAACACACAGATATGACTCATATTTCTGTTTACAGATACAGTATGTTGCAGAAGAATATTTTAGGCAGGGCGTGAGCCACATTATGCAGTGGCAGGCTTGTCAGTGGTTTCTTGAAGGTTTTGGACTTGTGAGGGGTTTTCAGTTGTTTTATGTTTTACTGTTTCATTTGTTTGTCAGGTTGGTATTTTAAGAGTTACAAAGTTCGTTCTGCATAATATCCCCATAATGTCTTGTACATCACTACATTTATTTGTTTGTAGCCAAGCGTAGCAGTTCAGTGTAAGGTGCTGGTAGGACGGTTGCACTTCTCTGTAAATCTCTGTAGGCCCTAGGGATTGTTTGGCAACTCTGGAATGATGCTAAACTTGTTTCATGTCTCTCCCTTTCTTACTCTCACTGAAATCTCTGAGCGGAGTCTGACTTTATCAGTGTTTCTCATTCTTTCTGTCTCTCTTATCTGTCTATTCTGCTTCAGGCTTGAAGAACGGCTTGTCTAATAGGCAGCACTGACCTTCAGGCAGAAAGGTCAAGCATTGTGAGGGTGGAGCCCAATGGATCATGATGGTGAGTGTCTAAACTTCATCAAAGAAGAAGACAAAATATAAGTTCTACATAGTTAAGTACAGCAACCTCAAAACCACAACATTGTTGCAGCTGACAGTCTGACCTCTAATTGTGGAGTCAAAGTCAGTTGAATGACATTTATACTGTATAACAACATAGTAACATCAATTGTTTGTTGGTTTTCTTACTGTTCTTTTAACTGATTATTTGATTATTTTTTATGTCCAGGTCAGTTTGAGAGGGAGGGCAGAGTAATGTCACAAGTTCAGGTGGGTGGGGTTGACCTCTGTGATAACCTACCCAGCCCTGAAGCTCTCACTACTGCCCAAACTCGAAACCTCAATGAGACAAACACGCTCACACAGACTCAGAGTCACTCTCCTTCACAAAATGAAGATGGAGGAGGGCTTGGGCTCATCCAAAAAGCGGCTCTCAATGACAATGGGAAGAACGAAGATGGGAAGGAGGGATACAAAGGTACAGATGGAGAGGAGGATGAGGAAGAAGACATTGATGAGGTGATGAAGGAAGAGGAGGATGAATCAGAGGGATCAAGTTGTCTAATTCACTGCCAGTCTCCAGACACTCCCATGACCGATTCCTCCTATTCAGAAACTGGTATGGGACACACACACATCCACACAGGAGAGAAAATCATACTGAGCAATATTACAATTCATTCAGAGTTGTGTTTGTGGCCACCTAACAAATGTAAGTCCAGAATTCACAATTTTTTTTTATCTCTGGTTTGGTCTTCACCAACATCCGTCTCTGTAGCTGTTTTTTGGTTTTTATTTTTACTGGAAATGGAAAATGGTGTTTATGAAACATAAAGAGAAAAGACCCCAAAGAAAAGACCTCAAAAATGAATAGCATAGACTTTTAGTCTACTTTACAGCTTATTCCAAGTTAAAGGTATACTATGAAGGATTTTACTAAAAAACAAAGTATAGTATCATACAAAAGTAATCCCTCTCAATCATCACTTATGACCCGCCAGAAGTGTATGGCAGTGTTTGTATCTGCAGAGACCCTGCCCTCTGCCTGTATTTTCTTATTTTCTTATTATTTTACCGTGTGCGGGACACTTCTGGGCATCAACCTTTGGGCAGTGGGTGTATAGCCCCCAGCACGCAGGTGTGAGGTCGGGACCATAGATATAGAAAGGTAGATATCTCATTGGCTGCTTGGTGCATATCTCAATAGGATTGGATGTGGTCTTCACAAAGATAGAACTCCCTCTCACACACACCCACCCACACACACACACACACACACACTTATCTAAAACTCAAATTGGTCCTCTGTGTATGTGTGTGTGTGTGACAGAGTACACACATACATAAAATTATCCCTATCAATAGGTTCATATGCCTCACACAGGGAGAGAGATAACACAATGGTTGAGCAAAGGCCATTAAAACAGGTATAAAGGCATTGTCAATATCATTTGTAACACAACTACAAAATGACAAGAGTACAAACAGCTAGGAAAATTAGTTTATCAGCTATTCTGTATAGTTGTGGTAATTTAGGAAATAGCTTTTTTTTTCAGAATGAATAAGCAGATATTGAAAGTTTGTATAATAGCTGTTGTTCATCTGAAATCATATTTTTCTCTTTTAAATCATCTTGCAGTGACTTTACAGTTAATGTCTGTCTTCTTTCACACTCCTTGGCATTTCTCAGCTGCCTCTGTAGCTCCTCAACTTTTGCTTGAGCCTCAGCTATCTTATATTTGACTTGATCGATCAGGGTCAAGTGCATAATGATGATCCTATGAAATATAACACTTGTTGGATAAGTGCTATACAGCACAACTCCAAGTATGTTGAAGAAGTGCTGCGCATAAGAAATTGCTTAGTTACACATACTGAGGTTAATGAGTTTAGAAGTTCAGGACATTCAGACACATTTACAGGATCATCACTTGTTTCACCAGCTTGTGTTAATGTCCTAGTTGACCTGGCTTTAATGGGCACCTCCAAATTAAATAAGAAATCAATATTAGAAAAATCTAAATGGGACGTTTACTTTCGATATCAGGTTTAGTGGTAATTCCAGTTATATTAACAGGAGATCATTTGTATGCTCATCATTCCAATCAGTTTCCATTAACACATATTAACACTGTTGACCACAAAGAACACTATAATTATATGACTTAAAACACCTTGGTCAGGAAAGGATGCAAAAACTGAAGGGATCTCTGCCTTGAAATGATAACTACAGGGAACTGCAGTATCATTCGGCTCAATATCCTTCCATCTGACAACTATGGCCCAAGATTTCCTTAGTCCAGGATCTTTGGGGATCCTTTGACAAAAACAAGGCCATCTCAAAATTACTTCTGGCGTGTAGCTGAATTGTGCAACCAGTGCATTAAACTAGCAGCATAAATATGGCTTTCTAGATCTAGCGTGTATAATCTCATGAGCACAAACACATTCCAGCTGATAATTTTCCGTAAAGTAAATTATACAAAGATTGAGGTCATTGTTAAGTAAATATCACGTTTAACCCCTGGTCATGTAGTGCTTCAACAATTATTCTGTAACATCGTGTTTTCGTTAGGTAGCCATCATCATGACAGTGTTAGGTAATTTTCAAGATAGTCTGAAGCGATATTTCACATTCACTAACTCGCATAACAGTACAATACAATAAAATTGACACATACTTGTGAAGTAATCCTGCTATGCCTGTTTTGTATGTTTCGTCTGTTTGTACAGTGAAATGCAGCACATGCCTGCAGCATTTTTCCAAGTGGTCTATTCTCTCTGACTTTTGACTGTTGACCGCCCCGATATGGTGACCATGCAGACACACGTCAAATCGTGAACGCGGTATCTACGTTTCTATATCTATGGTTGGGACTCGTGGCAACCAGGTTACATCGTTGTCTCTGTCTCTCTCCTCTGCTCCGCTCTGCTCTCTGTCTCTGTGTCATGGATGTATAAAGAGCTGCAGGTCTGTGTGTCTGCTTGACCGAGGGTGGGGCTGAGACTCCACAGCAAACAGGATGAAGCTCTGCATTCACACAAAATCTGGCAATGCGGCACCTTCCTGCAGGGTTGTGTGGAGGTGTGGGCGTATTTATTTGTGCTTTAGAGAGTAAACAACGTGAAACAATCAGAAAATAACCTTTAGTTTCTCAGATTCACGGCTTTGTTCTTGCCAGCACCCCTTGCTCTCTTCATTCGCTCTATAGCTCTCTCGACCACCACTGCTCTCTCTCTCTCTTTCTCTCTCTCTGTCTGTCTCTCTCTCTCTCTCTCTCTCTCTCGCTCTGGTGTCGAGCTGGGGAGGAGGGGCCAACTTTGAGTGGTTTGTTTACGAACACCAACCAATAAATCCTACATAGTATACCTTTAAACATCAAATGACAAAATGTGCATGCATGTAATGGTATTATTTTCTGATCTGCCAGCAAATATAGTGTGGAAACACAAGGTCTGGCAGTGCAAGATTAGGTATACACATGCAAACTCTTGTTGATATTTAGTAATGCTACTAAAAACAAAGTCCACAAAGTCAGCTTTAGGTTATACCGTTTTATGGCTTCACATAGTTCTCCTGTTTTTAACAACTGTTCATAAATATCAACAGAACTCACAACTCTGCTGAACTGTGATAGTTTAAGAAATAAGAGTGTAGTGAAGGCCAACTCTCTGGTAAGTGTCTGGCTTACTCATTATTATAAAAGTGTGTTTAAAAAGTGCTCAGCTTGTTGGATTTAGGTCAGGCTGACTGGTGTTGATGATGTCATTCTGATCACATGACTGAAAGAGAATTGAGAGAGTGAAGCAGGACAAATTAGATGGAAGGAAGCAATTTAAGGAGAGAGGGTAGGATGAAAAAAAAAAAACCCATAAGGATCACAAAACAAAAAAATGGAGCACAGAGTAGATCAGTATCCTAAACTAAAGACAAAAAAAACACAAAGTCTTTGTTGCTGGCCAGACATAGTAATCTGTAACACTGTGTCAGTGTTTCTCAAACAAAACCAGCTTATAACTCACAAGTTTACACTTTTACATTTGCACAATTGCACACACACGGACAAGCACACAAAATTAACAGTCAATGTTTTGGTAAACATTCAGCAATTGTCTTTTTGGGCACTCCAATGTTATCACATTTGGAACCAACAGTACATGAGCTATTGTGGAAATGTTAGCTTAGCACCATTGCCATAGTGACAGTATGTGTGTTTAGTGGGTTTGTGCCTAAAAGCCTGATAGAAAACAGTGTTTGTGCGCACACATGCACTGAATCAGGGAGAGATAATATGTATTCATTATAGTTAAATAGATTAACAAATATCAGATTATAAGTGCGTCTCCATCAGTCACTCGTGTGTGTGTGTGTGTGCTTACATGTTTCACTTTTCATGATGTCATACTACTGTCGACCAATTCATTTCTTTTTTTGGGTAATAAAATAAAAAATAGATTTTGATTTGATACTACATTAGCTGTTAACATCTCTAGGCACTTACAAATAGTATAAATACACTTATACAGTGGTTGTTTTAACAGGAAGCAGTTGATTTAAAAGGAATAACTGGTTCTTTTGTTTACACAGTTGTTCTCTGTAGTTTCTGGCTTCATATCCATGAAAAATAATTACACACATATTAGCATGTTGCTATAAAACCCCATTCAAAAATCTTTCTAAATTCCAAAACAATCAATTTTTCTGTGCGGTGGAATGCTAACAATAATAATAACAAGTAATATTACTGATGATAAGCCAAGGTAGTTGATTCTTTTTAACTGTTCAGATTTGAGTCAGTTGGGGTTTGACTTAATCTTCTGTCATTTATACACCTTTATCGTCAGGAATTTTAGGCAGCTCAGTGTGAGCCATCAGGTTTCAGCACTTTTTCTGTACCCTTATCTTTCTCTGTCTTTCTCTTATCTGTTTGCCTGTCTGTTTGATGCTATCTTTTTTTCCCTCTGCAGGCAGTCTGTTGGAGACTCCGTATCCTTTCAGTCCTGTGACTAGTCCAGAGCCTACATCCCCTGTCATTCCAGTGGTCAGTCCAGAAACTGCATATCCCATCAGTCCCGTGGAATTGAGCCAGAGTGATACTGAAGTGGACTTTGATAACTCCAACACTGGATCAGTTGCCTCCACCTCAGGGTCCATTACGTGCACATTAGGACCCACCTTCACCACAGGGCCTATAGATTCTACGACACTAACCATAACCTCAGACACAAGGCCCACCAGCCCAGTTGGGCCTACATGTATCACAGAAGCTACAGCCAGAACAGCAAAAAATATTAACTCCACTACAGAACATCTTACCTCATCTACAGAGACTGTCTTCAACCATGGGCCTGCATGTACCAGAGGACCCGCCGGTTCATATGCAGAACCTATCACCTCAACTGCAGAGACATTTACTGTAACAGCTTGCACCACAAGGCTCAACACATCCATTGCTTCCTCTCCTATGAGTGCAACAACAGGACCCGTTAACTTCACTACAGGGCCTACAACTACCGGTACAGAATCCAGCTCCACCACAACCTCAAATTGGCAACACATTACCTCTACTGCAGTGCCCGCTTGTTTTTCAGTCTCCACCTGCACCGCAGAGCCTATCCCAAGCCCTGCTCTACTGGCTTCTCTGGAGCAGTTGGCACAAAGAGGAGATGACACTCACCTTCCACAGTACCTTCATCAGGTAACCTGTCTGTCTTGTTTCTGGCATCTTTCAATAAATACATGCTGGATATCACCACCAATTCTCTCTCTCACTCAGTTAATAGTCACTCTTGGTTAAGTTTCTTCTTGCCCTCTCTCTGTCATGTCACACTCATAAAACTCTTGCTCTCAAACAAGTTATTAAATTACTGTTATTCACTCAACCTTATAATTAGAGTGGCACTTTGTACCCTAAGGCATGGGTGTCTTCAGTGTCTATCCACTCAAACACCAACACAGACATGCAAGCAACGACGCACATAAGCCACATGTACACTATATAAAAAACATACACTCTCAGTCTTTCCTCTGCTTGTTTTTCTCTCACGCACATACCTGCATGACAGAGCATGTATGTTATGGGGTGTGTTAATATTTCTGTCAGTTTGATTTATAAATAACTCTACAAAGTGCACCTGAACTATTCTTACTTCTAGGCAAACAGGTGTGTGTGTGTGTGTGTGTGAGTATGAGGGGTGATCTGCACCTTTTTTCACAAACAGTTTGGGAAAATGCTGTAGCTAACAATTTCACCAAAAAAAGGTGTGTTGTGGTGACTCAAAAGTCAAAAATAAGATCTCAATTAATGCATTGTGGCCAGTCTTTGTGGAGGAAAGTTTCTACCTTGAATTAAACAACACTAAAACAATGAGGAAAAAAGTAAACATTGCTATATGCAAGAAGAAGCATAATTACTTATTAGTTCAAAGCTTTGTTCCTGTATCATAATGCCACAGTAAAAAATATCTTGCAAAGAAAGTTATTGACAGAAATCAGATGATTCCCATTATTATTACACATGGTTTGAAACGTCTTTTCATGATGCACATATCTTTGCAGAACTGTGCGTCTAATGGCGTACATGTGTAAACACATGCATCTTGATGAGAAAATAGGCATCATTGCACAAATCTCCTTTCATAGAAAGCTCCAGCGATTTGTTCAAACTGAACAAGATTAACGGATGAATGGATCTTTGTTTTCATTTGATGGTTTTGTCAGGATTTATCTGACCGCTGTTACTAAATTAATTATTGGTACAACTGTAGTGACTTGGGAAGATATCAACATCAGAGCCATCAAATTAAAGGAGTGTGTAGGATTTAGGGGGATCTATTGGCAGAAATGGAATACAGTGTTCATAATCATGTTTTAATTCGTGTATAATCACCTGAAACTAAGAATTGTTGTGTTTTCGTTACCTTAGAATGAGCCCTTCATATCTACAAAGGGAGTGGATCCTCTTCCACAGAGCCCGCCATGTTGCACCGCCATGTGTCTACAGTAGCCCAGAACAAACAAACAAACCAAACACTGGCTCTAGAGAGGGCCTTTAGCGTTTTTCGCGAGTTTTGCGGCCACCGTAGGTTCTCCTACACACTTGGAAGGGAAGAGATTTTCAATCTGCAACCTCACCACTAGATGCCACTAAATCCTACACACTGGTCCTTAAAGTCTTTCTACTTTCAGCTTTACAATTGAGTCAAATAATGCCAAACCCTTGAGCAGCTTTTCAAATAGTCTAAACTTAACCTACCAACCAAAACAAGTATTTGGAGGTCAGCCTTGAGGGCTGGTATTCCAATAATCTTTTATCGTCGTCTTTCGCACTTCACATCTACTTCCAGGTTCCATCTACTCAGCAACCCAAATTATGATCGTATTCATGCATGCTGCTGTTGGTCTACCGTCAGACATTACATGACTTTGTTGATTGAAAAGCAATAAAGCATGACAGGTCATGTAGATGGCTGAAATAATGTGCAAGAATGTTTTTGTTGTTGAAAAACAGGTTTGAAGTTTGTATTTGCTCAGCCTTTCGGACTCCCTCTGAAAAGATTCCTGCAGGGCACTCATGTCCAATGGTGACAATGGTGAATATGTTATGCTCACCTAGAGGTCAATATTACAACAATAATACCAGTTTAAAAAATGGGATTGAATGTGAGTTAATAGTTTTAGATTTAGGCCTAAAATTTTCGATGTGCCTAAGATAAATTGAACATGTACAGTAGTTACCGCTACTAAATAAATGTAGATAAAAAAGTAAGATAAGCAAATTCACTCATTAAAATAAAAATGCAAGTGATATGAATGGTATTACAAAAGTAGAGAGCAAGAGGGAATCAGGGGTCGTGCATGACTGGAAGCTTCATTGCCGACACAATTGGCATACATAAATATGAATTGTTGGAGAACCAACAGAGAAAGCCGGCGAGGAGGGCCAAAGAATGAACAAATGGCTCAAAGTCTAGAGAGAGAATTGAGGATTGCACAGGACAGAAAGGGGCGGTACTACACAAACATAATATGCAAATCATTTCCATGTTGGTGTGTTTTCAGGTCCCAAAAAATGATATTTAGGTAACACATTTAGATAAATCTGTCTTATTGATTATATTGAATTTTAATGTATTTGATAGGTCACAACGTTACAAAATGTAAGGGAAAACTACACATTTATTTCACATTTTCACAGCGGTAGTGTTGATATTTTGAGGGTTAAAAAAAACTTTAAATTGGATTGTACTTTTATTAGACGTGTGCCTTATTTGTGGTGCACTTGGTGTCTAAATATAGTCGAAAAACAAATGAAAACACTCCTTTCCAACTCGGCATCCAAGTCATGCCAGTACAGCTACCTATGAGAGGTCATTCATTCGTCACCGCCCCTCACTTCATTAGAAATGCAAGAGCCTTTTGTGCCCTCCTTTCCTCCTCTCTGTCTCTCTTTCTCTCTGTCTCTCTTTCTCGCTCTCTCGCTCTCTCACTCTCTCTGTCTCTCTCACACACACACACACACTCACACACTCACACACACTCTTGTTCTGTGATCAGCTGAGCAGCATGAAAGCGACACTTGCTGAAGAGAGGTAGAGTGTCTACCATGGTATCTCGTTTTTCTGTCTTGGTGTCTGTCTTGCTTCTCACTCTCATTTTCACTCTCTCTTCTAAATGCTGTGAACTGTGTAACTGTTAACCAAGAGACTATGTGTGTTTTTCTGTCCTGGTTAATGATTATAGATAGGTATTGCAGCAGTAGCAATATAATGATTCCGGCTTTGCATAGAGTTGTTTGTCATAGTCCTGTATTGGTGTACTTTTTACCTGTTTTGTTGTACATCCCATCTGTTTCGACTGATCCTGCGTCCTGTATCAGAAGCTCTGTCCATGAGGAATAGTTTCAGTCTGGTTTTAAACCCCTATTGATCAGAGATGATAAAGCATTCTTTTTATTAAATGTTGTAATCTCTCTCTCTGCAGATTGCTGAGGCCTTTGTCCATCATGAAGATTGTATCCTTATCACTGTGTTGGTGTGTGTGTATGTTGGGTGAAAGGTTATGGAGGGGAGCTTTTATTTTAATTTGTGCTATAGGTGTAATGCACTTACCTCCATTTTGCTTACCTTGCTGTTTGCCCACTTGTCCATACTGTACATGTGTTTTTCTTTGGCTGTCTCCTACTAGTCTTTGCTTTTTTATTCAGTGCTATTTCACACACTGCTCAAACCTGCTGATTTAGAATGACTTGTTGCAGAAAAATGAAAATAATTGGTAGTTGCAGCCCTATTTTATCCTGAAATTGAATGATGCTAACCAGCTGAACATTTTAGCTTTTGGTAAATCAAAAGGTTCTTTATGTTTTTATGAGTACTTGTGGTTCATTATGTGTCCCCTAACCTTAACCAAACCCTTTGTTTTCAAATAGAAATGTTGATTGTCACAGTACAGTCCATCAACACCCAAATACATTGCAGACGCACTCACAGAGTGGAGAGTGAGCATCTGAAAGAATTGGAAATTTTGACAGAGGTTTAATCAGGAAAGAGACACAATGGGCGGGAAAAATGAGAGAGTCAAAGAGAGATGGGAAAGCTAGCTTAGCTATGTCATGCATGTATAGAAGGTTAGTTAGAGAGAGAGAGAGAGAGAGAAAGCATCGAGCCATGTCAAAGAAGGATTGTGTTTTAGCTGCTCATATCCATAAACATGAGAGACTGCATCCTGGAGCGCTTTCTCCCTCTATCTCTCCATGTCTCTCTCTATTTCCTCTTCTCCTCTTCACTCTGTCTCCCTTTGTCCTCACTTTTTTTTCAGTCTTGTTTTTTTTTCCTCCATTTATCTCTGTTAGCTAAAGCAGTGTGTGACCAGAAAATCAAGAGATTGATTTAGAGTTGATACAGTTTTTAATCCTCTAAAGCAAACCATCCTCTGTTGGGCCATTTATGTATTTATGTGTTGCATTTGTGTATGTACATGTTTCTTAACCTGTGATGTTCAGACCAGCGAGCATTATGGTGCATCCAACTAGAGAGACTCTATCACCAGAGAGTATTAGACAACCTGAATGCACTACAGAGACAGTGGGGTAACAAGCACACACAGCACACATGCATCAGATGCAAACATTTCTCTTAACCAGCAGGGTTTTAACTCTGACTTGGATTTTGGGCTTCATGTGAGTCCGTCTCACATAGACCTTCCTGCTGCAGTAAATACTCACTGACACACCAAATGACTGATGCGTTGTTTGCTTCACTCTTTAATAGGATTTGTTGACAGTAAGAAAAATGACATTGTTTAATTATTCTTTAATGTAAACTATACACTTGTAAAACAAACCGGTCTCATACTATGGAACTTATATATATTAACTTATATAACGATATTTCTTAATTGAGGCTTGGGGGTTGCTTTACATATTACTTAATGTTCTCCTTGTCATTGTATGTGCCCACACTCACACACTGGCACACATACACATACACACACAGAGTACATGTTTGACTTAAAAGTTGAATCATTGTTAAGCTATGCAACAGTTTGACTTCAGCCTCTGTAGCCGGACCTTGACATCTTACTTGCTGTAGTTTCAGTGATCGTGTTAACATGTAGGATTCGGGACTTGGAGTGCATTTATATTTGTTTTGCTTACAGGGCAGCTCAGCTCTTAGAGGCTTCCTCACAGTTTTAACCATGCTTTTAATTATATATATCTCTGTCTGTCTCTCTGCCTCTGTTAGAGAGTCAGTCTGCAAGGACCTCCTCTGACCTGGCAACCCAACATCTGGACACTCTAAGATACATCTGCCAGACACACAGTCGGTCAGTCTGCATCTGTGTGTGTCTGTGTACTCTTTGCAAGCACATGTTCTCTTCATGACCTAATCCCTAGAATTTCTGAAAAGTGTAAGAGTAAAAAGCATAATTTTTATAGTCACAAGAGTTCTCTGAAAGCCACAAGAAGAAGGCTTGCTGCATTTTTAATATGTACTTGAATTGAAATGCACATAGATGGGTGTCCCATTTTCAAACAAACCTTCCTCCTATGATTTTGGACATTTTCTGCCTATCACTTTTGTGATTGTGCAGTTTATCATATAATTTTCTGTTATATTGTTCTGAACTCTGTTATTAACACCTGTCTGTATTTGCATTTCAAAATATTGTTACTGTGAATCTGCCTGTTGTGGTCAAGCTGACTTTAAAATGTGTGTGGTATTTATAAAGCAGCGGTCAAACATTTGTGAAGTATGCTTGTTTTGCCCTCTAAGTCAGATGAGAAGATTGACCTAAAGTTCATTGCAAAGATAGATCTGAGATGTGTTGGTCTGGAAAAAGTGGGAGTCAGTTAACCTCGTCTACAAAGATACCTTCCATCAACTATAGCTAACACAATTTTTATTTAAATATTGTCTTGTTAATTCGGAAAAAAAGACACCAATACATGAAAGAGAACAGGGGTTTTATTCTGAGTTATTATAGTATACAAATTTGGCAATTTTACTATGAGATGCTATACACAGTCACTCCACTGAGCGACTTGTGGTCAAGAAAGTGTAATGTAAAGTATAAAGAGGACAGTGTTGGATTAGTAGGATGATATATATTTAACTTAAAATGAGATATATTTAAATTAAAACTGATCCAGATTGTTTCCCCAAAGTTCTGTCTTTCTCCTCTTCCCTGCACTATCTCTGTAAGAGTGTTGTTCAGTAATGCACAGACTTCAAATTGATATTGACGGTAGATTAGGTTGCATACAAGCATATGTACGCAAATATAAATACACAGTATTGGTAAAGTGACGTACAGTATGTTTGGTGAGAAATTTGCAAGTTGTTGAATTATTCCAGTAAATGATGATTTAACAACACAAAACTCAAGTTAATACAAATTTATATATTATTATGTTCTGTTTTATTTAGAAAGCATGAGTGTGTCTGTGTGTATGTTGGTGTATGTGTGTTGTATGAGGAGGTGTGTGTGTCTGCTGTGGGGTGTGCTCATGCAAATGTAACAAATTAGTCAAGAGAAGACCACCTCGGCATTTTTCAATATTTAATAGGAAGTCCTTATTGTACCTGCCAGACACACACCCTATGTGATCATACACACCTGCACATACTGTATGCTATAAGTGTGTGTGTGTGTGTATCTGTCTGTCTGTCTGTTTGTATGACTGTGAGCATGTATGTCTTTGTGTGTGGTGAGTACTGCAGTGATGGTTTAAACATATGTCACTTTGCTGCTGCTGTTGCACTTTCAGACATTTGAGCCATTGCACTGCTAAGGTTTCACTTTGCTAAACTCACACACACACACACTCACACAGTCTCACTCACACACAGGTTGTAATAGCCAGGGAAATGTGTTCAGGCTAATATTAGATTGGGAGAGTAGAGAAGGGTCACCCATCTTTCGCGTCTTCATTTACTAAAACCACGGACAGACTTCAATACTCACCATCTCACTTTGTCTCTCTTCTCTCTTCTGTTCATAGGCCGAGGGCAAGAGATGCTGTGGTAAGACATTCACCATCATTTGTGTGTGTGTGTGTGTGTATGAGAGAAAGAGTACGTATAGATATACATGTATAAAAAATGTGTGACTTTGTAGTTTGCTTTTCAAGTGATTCACTGATGTCATGTTAACACGTTTTGTAAAATATCTATTAATTATTCATGCTGTACACCTCCATTAAGCTCATTGTGCATGTAACCTTGGATTCAATTTTACTAATGTAACTTCCACATTACTTAAGTTGATAGTGTGTATAAATGCATATTATGTGTGTGTGTGTGTGTGTTTTACAGTGTGCATCTCTGAACATGTTGAGGCCTACATTTGAAGAAGGTGTTACACTGCCTTCATGCACCTCAGGTGAGTAAGTGAAGAACAGAGTGGTATTTGTGTGAGTTTGTGGCACTGCTGCTGCTGCTGGTTTTGTACATTTAGACCATTAACTACAAACCACTTTACTTAAGATAACAGCCATCCAAGTTGGATGTTTTTATATCTTAAAACGGCATGTACACAATGGGTTCCAGGAAGGTAGAAAATCAGTCTTTAATGCTTTGGAAAGTGTTTGGTAGTAATGCAACTAAAATGTGCTAAAACTGCTAGTATGATGCTAAAAGCTCTGATTTAAGTAATGTGAATTTTAATCAGTGGACAGTTTTGTAATTTCTTGTAATGCTACCCTTTAATGAACTATAGAACTAGAGGTATAAGGTGTGAATTACACACATAAACATATGCACTCAGTAGCTTTGGTGTATCTTACTGAGACAGGACATTATGTTGATTAGTTTTATTTTCACACCTGTGGCCACTCTAGTGTCTCTAGTATACACTCAAGGGCGATGCAATCAACAGTCTCACTAAACGACAGAGGGAGCTGCACAAAGTCTCACCCGTCAGCTGAAGCCCACTCCTACTCTCTGCTTGAGGCCAGTAGCTCGAGCCCACATAAACAGCTACTTGCATAACACACCCAAATCTTTGAGGGAACTGTGGGTAGTTGAGTTGCATTGTGGGTAATGTAGGCGCCACACATTGACAAGTTAGAAGAATGCATGGAATTAAAAAAAGACAATATCTCTGGTTCTGCTGAATCAGTTTTGATAGTTTTTTAAACAAAAAACTGTCCATCGTTAGTCAGACGATGTTATAGAAGTGCAATGCTAAATTAGTGTCATACTCTTTTAAGGTTTTAATAATTTGTGTTGCTAGACTCATCTCTTGTTTATTTTGCTGCTGGCAAGCTTCTGCTATATTCCAAATGCAGTCATTTTGGACATTAGATCCTTGTCACTTTGCTAAAGATTTCATACACTGGTAGGCTAATTGGTAGGTCATCTAATACCTGTACATATGCACAAATTACATGCAAGTTTCAGACAGTGGATGCAAGCAGGTCCCATTGCATTGCACACTGAGTGTAACTGTGTTGAAAAGAGTTTTTAGGTCTGTCTGTTAAAGATTGTGTTGGCTTTTGAGTGTGTGTTTTGTGAGCAGTAGTCCCAGCTTATAGCAAGGATCTCACTGTCACTGTGGAACATTTACTATGATTCTAATGAAAATGAAAATAAGGATACAGAAAAGAGGGTTTTTGGTCGTCTTACAGACAGGCTTTCTTATCCAGCTCTCATTATTTTCAGTGTCAAACTGTCTTTTTACCATACTTGATTTATTCATTTATTTATACCCTTGCCTTTTTCATCCAGCCCATCAGATTGAAAGAGGGATGGAGCAGAGAGCTGAAGACTCCTCCCATTCTCAGAGCAGCCATCCAGTCACACCCACCATTAATTTGGCAGATAGACTCAATTATCCTGAGAAGTCTGAAAAGGACAGGGAAGACCCAGACAGCAAATTAGAGGGGAGGGCTGGTTTCCATGGAAGTCCACTGACTGACAGGGAGGGAGGAGGAGTGCCGGGATACACCATTTCAGTCCGAGGAAATGGATTACACCCCTCTACAGCTGGAGAAATGGATCAGTCCAAGCCCGCAGAGCAGCAGGGAGGAGATTTAGGTCCAGTACAGGAAAAGGAGGCAAAAAAGGAAGAAGAGGAGAGGGACGTGGAAGAGGCAGAAGAGGCTCTGGAGATGGAGGATGAGGCCGAAGAAGAGGAGGAGGAGAAACAGAAGGAGAGAGAGACTCCTTTCTATCAGAAAGGACTTACAGTGGAGACTCTGGTCAGTGGGGCAGAGGTGGAGGTACAACAGCTGCACCAGGGAGCCCTAACTGAGGAGACGCAACATGAGGAGACCCAGGTACAGATCAGACTTTGTTGTCTACTTAAGAGGTTCTGTGTTTAGCTTTGAAGATTTTCTTTACCAAACTTAATCCTAAAAGTCATCATCTGTGAGTTGTAGTTGGTTTGTTTTTTTTCTCTATCATAATCTTCCTCTGTTGATGATGTTTTAGGTGCGTTTTGTCTTTATTTCTTCTGTGGGGGTTGTTATTGCAGCTCATGCTAGCTACCTACTTCCTCTATTTATTCTCAATAAATCATTGTTACTGGAAATATGAAATGTATCACTTCCTCTAAGCCAGATGATTATGTTCCTTGGAACAAATAACCACTGGTTGTTTTGAACATCAGTGTAAAAGCTCTCACTAACTTGTACAAACATTTAGCTCTCATGGTTTGAGTCACCATTGTGTAGGAGCGTTCAGAGAGAAGACAGAGTGAAGCATCAAGATGGATTGCTGTTTCCATTGACTGTGTATTGATCTGTATGTAATCACTGCAGGAGAGCAATAAAACCTGTCTGCACCAGGAGGCCCACCTTCCACAAGAGGCTCATATGAAACAGCAGGAGCAGGCAGAGGAGGGAGAGGAGGGGGAGGAGGAGGAAGAAGAGGAGGAGGAATACGAAGTAGAGCAAGTTGACATCATCAGACAAGCTGCCTCACTGGATGACATGGCTAAACTCATCACTGTAGAGGAGGTTTGTACATAATCATGCTTTTGTGTGGGTCACTTAGGTACGCATATAGCCTGTATGATTTGCTATTTATTTGTCTTCTTATAGTCTAACGTAATAACCCTTGTCTCTTTTAATCATCCTTTGTTTTCCGCTTTTCAAAAACACACAGGTAGGACCAAAAACACATTGTAATAGTTCTGATTGGCGATTTTGGTGACCCAGTGACCTGTCTGTTTTCATATCTGTCTGCATCTACCCATCTAGGCCCTTTATAATGGACAGCACTGTGCCCTGTTAGAGCAGCATAATGGGATTACCTAGCCATTACTGTGATACCCAGACCATGGATTAGCTTGGCAGATTTGGAAGCCAGTTTAACATTAAACTCTTTTATTCTGAGAGAATTAGACTTTGTGAGAAAAGTAGCATAACATAAAATATCATGCAGTGCGTTGGGATGTCAGAATGTAACAGGGTTACTGATAAATTATTTTTAATTAACTGAGTAATTACTTCAGTATTGGTTGAGACTTGAATTTGGTTTCTATGTCTGGTATGTTGAGAAACAATCTTCTATTTTCAATTTATTCGACCATTTGTGGTGTCATTACTTGGCTTTAAGTTCAAGTGCTGGTTACTGACTTTTTTTCATAGTTAAATCTCTGTTAAAGAGAAGAACAGAAAGACAGACATAAATGAAAGTGTCTGCTTTTGTCAAATATAGGATGTAGAGCAGCCAGGATGATTTTGTTTTAGCACTGGTAGCGGTAGTATTTGGAGTTAGTAGGTAATTTTGGTTCCCTGATATGGATCTCTGTGATGGCTCGAAGTGCAGAACTGAAAGGAAGATGGAAGATTGGAAGATGCACTTTTTTAACATAAAGGCATCACACCTGAATACACACTCTTGTTGGTTCAATTACATTTTTCTAAGAAACTAGCTATAAATGAGTGAATGCTGTGTCTGTATGTAGTGTTTTTTCCATCACAGACATAATAAGTGCTTTTATAAATATTAATACTAACTTCTTATCCACACAGCAGATGGATGACTATGTTATTACTACATGATAAATATATACTAAATACAGTGTGCAAAGTACTCTGCTTGGCCCTGATAGTCTGACACCACTTGGCCAAAGTTCATCTGCAACTTGTCATTTAAACTTTAAACTATTGCGTTGAGCCTCTGATGATCGTTCAGCTTGTGCAATGTGCAGAACATTAATTTGGGAAGCAGTGCCTGGTACAGTTGGATAGTAAAAATGTTGGAGGGAGCATTGACAGTGTGGTTCACAGTTCAATACTGCTGATTGTGAGATGTACTGACACCTGGTGGACCTGGCTGGTGGGGCCCCAAGTCCTTCCTCACACACAGTGTTGCAGCTCAGTGTACGAAGATGAGCATATGAAACTGGACTTGGTGTAAATAGAAATTATGTTCATGTTAATGTATGCGTCTCTTTGCTTCTTAACATTTTTTGTTTGTTTGTTTAACTTCTCATCTCAGGTATCTCCTGCCTCTGGCCTCGTCTCCATACTGAAGAAGCGCAGTGTGCATGTCGACAACATAAGTGCATCTGCAAGTTCAGAGCCCCGACCTGACAAACCCCCCGCCAAGAGACGCGTCCGCTTCAAAGTTCCTGATGACGGCTATGACCAGGGTATGTTTGTGGGTTTATTACGTACAGTTCAAAGAGAGATATCTCTCCATATACAATACGTGGAACTAGTTACATTATAAGTGGTCTAATTTATACAATTTCTAGGGTCAAGTTTATGGTTAGCTAACCTTACAAACAAATTTTACAGATCTGTTGTGACAGCATTGCCAGAATAGTTTTATAGTTACTTGTTACTGTTCTATAATTTTCCTTCCAACTCCTTATATCTCTTCCTCTGTCTCTCTTTCTCCGTAGATGTTGGCGGTGGGGACTCCTGCCTGCTTCTCTTCCTGCTTTGTCTGGTTACTGTAGTGATCAGCATGGGTGGCACCGCCCTTTACTGTGCTCTGGGTGATGCCCACTCCTCTGTCTGTCAGGACTTCTCCAGAAATGCAGACTTCTATATCACCCAGATTCAGCGCGGGATAGCTCAGATCCAACACTGGTTTACCCCGGGGTCGTAGTAGCAAAGCATTTTGTCAACATTGGGGAGCCACTGGCTTTTCTGTTCATCAAGTAGCATTTCCTGCTACTTTCTGGGTTTTTTTTAGGAAAATGGTGCTCGGCAGCTGCTACGGTCCCGGTTTCTATTTGGGGCAAGTGGCTCATATGCTGCTGAATTGGCTAAATAATTATATCAGATACAGTTGGCATTTGTAAGCCTGCTCCACTGCATTTTAGCACTCTTTGAATACTATCCCGGAATCCATTGAGACTAAAAGTCATGGGTCAGATCACGTGTCATTCCCTTTAAAACACTAGTTTAAGAAGGGAACACAGAAGTGAGAGAAAGATGACAACTGGGGAATGCATAAGAAAAGAGGAAGAACTGACCCACGGCCCTCGCAACCCTGTCAAGAATGAAAAGGACACACATCCTCAAGCTAGGTTTAGAAATTCTTACTGTGATTCAAGTGTTCTAATGAACTAGCTGAGAGCCGTCTCCGCACAGACGTTCACTGTCAGCCAGTGATACTTCAGTCTCAGTTGATACATCAGCCATGACTGGATACAAACTTTCACTGACTCACACTGGACTCCGAGTCTCGACTCCCTCACTTAAGAATAAGAACAAAGTGAGCTGAAACCTGTGTAGTTGTAAAAAAAATGACATAAAATGTATAGTTTGTTAACTGGGGGGCAGAGAGAAGCTCTGCTCACACATACTGCACAAACCGGGAAGTGTCCCAATGGGCATTTTACAAAATGTTGCAACTACTGGTGTTGCTTTTATTGTTGACTTTTTTTTAAATCACATGAAATTTTAAAATGAACAAACCATTCTGTGGTCTACTACTTGGAATGAAATCATTATGTCTTAATCACATCTTAAACCTTTGAATGAATGTCTGCGGAGTTAAATGTTAAACTTTGTGTCATCTGTGGGACATTTATATATTGTCAGAAATATATGGAAAAGGTTATTTTGTTATCTATCAAAACTGAGCTGCTACTGGACAATTGGCACATCAAATATAAGTCAAGGGGGAAAATTACACAATTCAATGCAAATAACTGAGATCTTAAGTCACGCATTGCTTTTGCAACGAGCAGTCGCTGAAGAACTCTATATCAGCTCTGCTCTATTTGAGCTGTACTTTTCCCCCCTGCACACATTTGACACAAGTGTCCTGACGCTGCCCTTTTCTGTAAAACTACCAACAATGGATCTGCAATGAGCTGACATGGCTGCCACTGGGGACTAAGAGTCTGATATGTCTGTTTATGTGTTTCAGTGAGCTAGATTAAGCACTGCTTTGTGTAGCATATGCAACATGTACAGGAACACAGTGCACCTCTGTATATATTCTCTCAAGAATGTTTAACATGTTGCACATAAGAGTGGTACGATCGGTTTTTTTTTGTTTGTTTTTTTAAAGATATTGCAATATTTCTTCAGGCATTTTTCTGTTGGCACTAGACTGAACGCAGTCTTTACATGATTTCATCCAAAACAAAATATATATTCATATCTACAAACAGCTTTCAGGTTCAGTGTGAAAAATATCTACCAGATCAGACACCTGAATAGAAGGAGATACTCATTTCTTAAAGGGGTCTGGCTGAGTGTGGAATATGTCAGTAAAAAACTGGTGAATGAAAATTGTGTAACTAATAATAATTCAGTCTGATTTATCAGTACGAGCCTCGTTGATGGGATCATTTGAAGCACGGTGTCAGTCCAGCTGCCCGCTGTTCTTAGGGATCTGAACATCATCAGTATTTTGCATTTGTTTCTCTTTTGTTTGTCAAGTTTTTGCAACTCAAAAGGATTTATTTTTTTTGCCACAGCTTACTCTTCATCAGTAGTCATCAAAGTAACATTTGCCAGTTTTGTTAAACTTGTATCTTTGAGTGGAGAACTGATTTCCTTTATGAAATGTGTTTTCTTCTGGGGCCTAATCTTTGTCCATGAAACCAACCCTTTACTGTCACACCAGTGCATTAACTTTTGTTTCAGTTTAAAGCAAATTTTGCTCTTATTGGGGTCATTTTTACTCCGTGAGATCACTCTTTGCCTTGTCAGGCATCCGTACATGTTATGAGTTATTGTGGATGTCAGTGAGGATGCCATAACAAGTGCCCTAGAAAAACACATATCTCACAAAGGTCTTAACTGTCAGAAACAAACAGTACAGATCTCTCATCAGAGAGGAGAGATGCCAGTGTCTTACCTATGCATTTTTAGCAGTTTAAGATAAACAGTATTATTTATCACTCACAAAAATTAGAAAATTAATTTGAGGTATGAGGTTCTCCCAGGATGTAAGGAATAGTAGATTTATTCTTGTTTTTATTTGCACATGTCCTCTGGCTGGTTCAGATGACTATTACTCAGAAAACCTCTTATTTAATCTTGTAGGTGGTTTTAATTATTTATGATACAAAGGATGCAAAGTGTAAGAGGAGATGAAAAATATGAGATGCATCTTTGTTTTGTTTTTTTTGTTAAGCATCTTCACTTGATTGTCATCATTCTGTACATTAAATAGCTTTTCATCTCTTATATTGTCTTAAGGAGGCTTTGACAGAACTTATTTTATAACTGAACTCTTATTAACATCATCATCTAGGTCATAATTGTTGTTTGTTTTCATCCATTTTCAATTACTAGCTCCTGAAAATTATTTTAAATTGGCAGGTTTGTCGTGTTTCTCTCGATGTCACACATGTTAAGTTTCAGGTTTCTTCAATCTATAAACAGGATTTGTTTCATTTGTTTTACACAATTGGTTTCTAACATGACACTAGAAATTAACGAATGAAAAGTCATATTTTTTGTGTATGAATCAGTACTGTGTGGCACCATTATCAACATGTGGGAAGGTGTTTTATGCATTGATGAGTCAGTTCACATTGTTCTTACAGATTGTTATAAAGAGGTGAGGGTTTAATTTTTTTTTGTTGTTGTTGCTGAAAATCACCTCTGCCCTGTTATGTCTCCTGTTAAAGCCATTAGAAAAAAAAAAACTGTGAGCTTGTGTTTTGTCTCTTCTATCACAATACTGACCTGTGTTCTTGTTCATACAGTAGGAAGGTAATGGATCATAGCTGATATTTAGAAATGTTAAAGTTGATGTAAGATGACGAAGCAAGACGAGTTGGAGACGAGACGGCTGTCTTTTAAGTCACACTGTGGTTGTGATTGTCTCAGTTATGTAGCAATACATTTATGGGTGTTGGGGTGACAATTTAGCAGTTAAGACTCATTTCTTTCAAACAGTAACCCAGTTTTGGGGTTCTCAGGCATGACGTCACCATCATGTTGAGGAAATACTGAATAGACAAAATCATGCAAGGGCTTTGAAGTGAAATGGTCACAAAATGTTATGTTTTTATGTGAAGTACAAGCCCACATATCTCTATTGTAGAATGAGTTTGGCCTTTCGGATACAGAGGATGCATGTCTGAATTTACTAGAAAAAGACCTGCATGATGAGACTTAGCTGTATTACATTTAGATTTTACACTTTTTCAAATGAAGATCCATGTAAACTGTTTTTCAATCTGCAAGTTACCTACTTAAGACTGAGGGTTGCACTTTTTATTACAGTAATTTCCTTTTGTAAAAAATATTAATCTCTGTGACTCTCTAAGGCTTTGCTCCAGAGGCCAAAACCTCATGGGGGTCTAGCGTTGCCAAATTTTAGATTTTACTACTGGGCCTCTAACTTTAGAGTGATTCGGTTTTGGCTTCATGTGGAGGGCTCCCACTCTCCCCCAACATGAATAATAATATAATCCTCCTCTCCTAGACCAGCCTCACTGTCTGCTCTTGTTCATGCTCCTGTGAATCTCTCAGTCTCTTCCTATTCAAAGAATCTAATAGTTAAATGAACACTAAGGATATGGAAACAATTCAGATGATATTTTCGCCCTCTGACCCTCTTTCCTTGCTCCACTAGCAGCAAATCTGTTATCCCACCTTCCTTTAATAGATGGAACCTTTTCTTCCTGGCATGTTTATGGGATTAAAACAATCAAAGATTTATATGCTGATAATATATTTTCATCTTTCCAACAACTCTGAGAATTTTAATCTCCCTAAACATCATTATTTTCAGGGACTTACAGGTTTATAGTTTTGTTCAAAATGCTTACCCTAGTTTTCCTAATGACCCTACTACCCACTATGAAGGCCATAATCTCTGTTTTGTATAGTCTCATCCACTCGGTAAATCTTATCTTGCTGCACACTATTAAAACACAATGAGAGGATGATTTACATCTTGAAATTGCAGATGACGTGTGGGGTGAGTGTTTGCAGCGGTTTCACTCCTCCATCTCTGCTAGGCTGCATTGTTAAGTTCTTCACTGCTATCACATAACTAAGATTAGGCTGTAGAGAATGTATGAGGATGTTAATCCTGTCTGCTATACATGTCGACAGTCTCCAGCCACCTGTATCCAGATGTTCTGGACATGCCCCTCTGCATAACTTTTGGTTGGAAATATTCAGTACAGTCTCACATATGATCTCTGCCATTGTCAAACCATCTGCAACTACTGCATTATTTGGAGTCACTCTCACGCCTGCAAAATCAAATTATATGAAAAACTTTACAGCTTTTGTGACTCATTTACTTCTGATTCCTGTCAAGTGGAAATCCTCTGCTCCACCCACCCATCCCTGTTGGATTACACATGTTTTCTTTCTTCTCACTTTGCTGTTTTGTAATTACTTAAAGTCTCAATTGAAACTCTGTAAAGAAACCCACAAAAAAAACCTGAAATGCTCCCAGAGACCAGGTAATATCAAGTGCAGTTATCATTCATCATATCTGCCATATGACATTAAAAAACTGAGTCTTAAATAAGATTTATAGGTCACATGGTTAACATGATATTTGTCACAGTGTTCTGGTGTCAACGTTTGATTTTTAATGTAATACAGTTGTAAGTAATGCACACCCGGTTGTAGTGAGGTGCTGAGAGACTTGAGAGGAGGAAAAAAGTGTATATTTCTCTTTTATTTAGATGACATTTTGGCCCTCAGCAGTGATAGTAGGCCACACTCTTCTTACACATGTGATGGTGATTAGACAATCATGTTCATTATTAGAGTTATGAAAAATAATCAAGAGGCTTCCAGCCAATCAACAAATAGTGAGAGGAACTACAGCAAATCAAATCACTTCAAACGAAGTGACAAGAGCCATTATGCCTCATACCAAATATAGAGATTTAATAAATTTTACATCACAAATTTGTGGTTAAGTATATTCAAAAGTACATGTATTTTGAATGGATTTCTAATAGATATACAGGAAGATAAACCTCAGCTCTATATGTGCATCATTAACAACTTAATCTAAATATCCAATAAATAGAGGAACAACATAGAAAACATTCAAGTCATAATCTATATTTAATCCATGAGGTGACATAGTGTTCCCTCCTGGAAAGTTGAACATACTTTCTCAACACCAATATATGTGAGAGGAAACAGGATGACATTGATTTTGAACCAAAACAAATAAACAAACAAAAAAGAAGAACATTTTGAACCAAAACAGCAGAACAGATATCCCGGTGAGTGACCAATTGACACAAAACGATTGGTATAATTCACTCATAAAGTTCGTCTAAAAGTTCAATCAAGTAGTATTTTGATAGCGAGCTCATGTTTCTTTGTTTCTAGCCACATTATAGGAAAATGGATGCTTCTCAGAGAAGTTATGATTCTGGTTTCGACATCAGATACTGTTTCACCAACAGGAAGAAATTCTGGAAATACATTATGGACAACATATTTATGGTTTCCAGTCTGGCTGCTGTTGTCCTTGGTAAGTTTATAACCTCACTGTTAACTTTAAGATTACGACGACAACATTTCAATCAACATTTCGCTTTTAAAAGAAGTCAAAGAAATGTGAACTTAAAAAAACAAACAAACCTTAAATGTGTATTTACCAGGACGCAACTGTGTTCATAAGTTATATTAGCTAATTAGTGTCTCTGTCTCTGATATTATATCTATATTGAACATATACTTGAGTAATTAGCTAAACACTAACGCTCTTTGTCATTGTGTAAACCAAGGTGAGCATGAAGGAGAGATATTCTGGTCTGAGGCCATGTTTAAACTTAATTAAAACAACACGTTCTGTTGCCAGGGCAACCGCACGACGTGTCTTCGCACTGCTCGGGTGATTTGAATATGGCGGCACATATATGTCTCCCTTCATATCAATATCTGTCAGCGTTTTCCATAGTTGGTTGGAGCCGGGAAGTTATTAACGTGGCTCTGGTTTGTTTCGCAGAGATTACTGTTCAGGTTTAGGTAACAAGAAACAGATTTACGTGCAACAACTGTGCAGACAGATTAGTAATATCTGTATACACTGTATAACTATAGCCTATCTAATATCTCCGGGTTAAACAGCTCCATCTAGTGGACAGTTTCAATCATTACATTATAAAATGACCCACGTTAAATGACCCAAAATCAATAACAATTGAGTGTGTCACAGTCTGCATAGTGTTTATCCACAGAGAGACCTGGCACGCATCTTTGTTGAGCTCAGCCTGTCTAATGGGATTACACTGTGTGTGATATCATCTCTGTTTCTGCTTTACTTGTATGAATGATGTGATGCAGCTGTCAGCACTTAGGTTCAAATATGTGCCAGTATTTTTTCAGGATTTTTCATTGAGGAGCCATTAACCAGTGCAGTGTAAACACAGGCTTGTATGTTTTGTTGTTTCTTTTAAGAATAAATTAGATTTATAACATTGTTAGGCTTGAATCTGAGGGGGAAAAATGGCATCAACACACCGTTTTTTGTTCAACAGCTAACCGTTTGTGTTTGTGTGCAGAATTCGCACACTAAACTTTAATTTCTGATAGGTTCAATGTCAACACCATGTACTGTTCAACCACAGTTTCAATTCCTCTACTTGTGTATCAGATGTAACAAGGTTATATTACAATAATTGGGATTCACATGAGATTAATGTTTATTTTGATATCTACAGTAGATTTGTGAAAAATTGTGTAAAAATTCTTATGTAAACTGTGAAAGTCAAAACTTTCATCAGGGAGCCAAATATTTTATTCTTTTTATTCCACTGATCGGACAATTAAATAACATGACAACAAAGACAACAAATGTTAATTTATGACTTCTGATCTATTTAGGAAACACATTCCAGCCTGAATGTGACATTTTATTTTAATTGGTTGATGCTCAGTGATGTTTTACAGCCCAGTTTCTAATGGTTAATAATATGATGTGCTCTATGACAATAGACAATCTGATTTATGATTAGGCTGAAAATGTAAACAACAACAACAACAACAAAAACAGTTTTACCTCTATTACAGCCCTATTCTTAGATATTCTAAACCGCTTTTTTTGTTTAATTGCTACTAAATCCTTATTTTCTCACAGGGATCATTATCGGCTTGATTGTCAAGACCCAGTTCAGTATTTCAGACGTTGACCAACTCTACATCGGCTTCCCAGGAGAAATACTCATGCGGATGCTTCAGATGGTTACTGCTCCCCTCATTGTGACTAGCGTGATAACAGGTGAGCTGCAGGTGTATTTCTTCCTCTGTTAACTGTTACATCAGGTTACACATGTGACACACACACAGCATTAAAGGAGCCAAACTGTAAATAGTAAATGTTTTACATTAAAGGCACCCTGCTCGTTCTAGAAATTATGTTGAATCTTCCTCCTTCCCCCTAAATCATCTGCAAATCATCATTTGAGGCTTAAAGTCTTCTTCTTGTATGTAATTGGCACATTGGGAGTATTTCTTTGTTAGAAAGTAGTCCCAATGAAAACTGTTTACTGCAAAGCTTGTAGATTATCCAGAGTTACTGCAATTTTGGTTCTGAAAAGAAGTGTGAAAATGTGTTTTTCTGTAATTCATGTGCCATTTCTGTAACTTATACTCACCTTTATTAGGGCATAGTTATGATTGCACAGGCTCTGATAATCCACCCAAAATCTTTTTAGTAAATATATATCACTTCTTATTAAGACATAACTGTGTAACTTTCCACTCAGTTTCATTTATGAAATGCTCATATATGACGTTGTTGATCCTCTAACCTTCAGGTTGCTAACCACAGCTCATGTTGTTATTATTTATAGGGGTTTCTGGTCTAAGTGTTAACACCTCCAGAAAAATAGCTGCGCGTGCTGCAGTATACTTTGTCTCCACAACTCTTATATCTGTGACCATCGGTAAGAGAAATATTATACATTGAAACTTTCTTTAGTTACTTTCACTATTTTATGCACATTACTTCATACAACCACATCATTGTGTTGCTTTTTAACAATTGTATAACTTGTAAAACACTTTCGCCTTGTTTTGTGAAGCACTGTTGAAACATTTTCATTATTAACATTTGTAGAGTTGTAGTATTCCCTCATCAGTCCAGTACAATATTTTCATCTAGCAATTGTTTAGTGTTTTTCTCAACCCACATGCTAAACTTGCTCCTTATGTCCAACCCTGGATTATGTGCTGTAGGAATGATATTGGTGTTGTTGGTCAAGCCAGGGGCTGCTCTCACTGCGAGTAAAAGTGATACAGAGGAAGAGGAACAGTTCTCCACTGTGGACGCCTTGTTGGATCTAGTACGGTGAGAAGAAAGAATGACATTATGTCTGATATTGGGCTGAATTTTCTGTACAGTTTATCAATATTCACAAGCCAATATTTTTACTCATCAATTTCATGATGGTGGTGTTTGACTTTTCTTTAATCTTAATAGGAACATGGTGCCGGAGAATCTGGTTCAGGCTTGCTTCCAGCAGGTATGTTTTTTTTATTCTAATATGCTACATACAGATAACACCCATTTCCTTGCCTTCCAATAAGGAGACAATAAAATATTTTATTATTATATTATTATTATTTTATATATATATTTTTATCTTAGTACAAGACTGACAGGCTGGAGTATGAAGTTCACACGTTTGAGCCAAATTCTAGCGTGGAAACGGTAAATATTTCCCCCTCCTCACTATGAAAATGGTTTTGTGACGTTTGCAGTGATAACTGATGACCCCTGTTCTTACTGAGTTGTCTGTCTTGTTTTAGAACCACACTGAAGTGCAGCTGGTGGACCACTACGTTGATGGATCCAACACGCTGGGCCTCATTGTGTGTTCTTTTATTTTCGGACTGACCCTTAAGACGATGGGAGAAAGAGGGAAGGCCCTTGTGGAGCTTCTTAGCATCCTCAACGAGGCCACAAAATATGTGGTTGACTTGATCCTGTGGTAACATCCGACAGCATAATCAATATAATACTCTGATTACATAATTTAAAAATGTGGAATATGGAATAAGAGAATTCCATTTTTCAATATCTTATTTATTATTTACAGAAATACAGTAAATATCCTGCTATATAGCGTCTGTCTCAAACACTGAAGTAACTGGCTTTTTTCTACTTAGAGCACAATGTGGAGTGTTGTCATTAAAAATAGCAAAATTGTCTTACTGTGAAAACACAGCAGTATCTTCCACTCTTCTACCTTAGTTAACATTGCTTGTGTTGTTAAAAGGCTTCACATAATAACTATTTTCAACCATATTTGATTGCTTCCCATATATAACTATAAATAACAGATTTCTGTTGGAGTAATGTTATAATAGTAATAGGCAACTGTCTCAAATGTTTCAAAGTTCAAGTTCAAAATGTTTGTGTTAAGCTGCTGAGTCGCTGAAGTGTTCCCTTAATTATCCCTTTATTATTTAATTCTTTGTTTTTTCCTGTCCAGCTACTTGCCTGCGGGAGTGATGTTCATGATTGCAAGCCACGTTGTTGAGGTTCACGACTGGGAAACTACTTACAAACTCGGAAAGTTCATGGCAGTGGTTGTTATTGGGTATGTTCTCTTTTACTTGTTTAACATTGGTACCAAAATGGCACTTTGTTTCTCCATTTACCAACATTTCTGACTTTTATAGCCACCACTGATATACTTATTTTCTCTGAAAACACATTTTTTGCACACTGAATCCCAAGGCATATGGTGAACAAACTGGCATTGTTATTAGAACAATCACCAGCAACTGGTCTCACTCTTCAAGACACAGAAATCAAGTGTCTGTTTTATGCAGATGATCTGGTCACACTGTCTAAATAAGGTCTTCAGCAGAGCCTGGACCTTCTCCATCAGTACTGGCAGACCTGGGCCCTGACAGTTAACATGAAGAAGACCAAAATTATCGCTTGAATTATCACTTGAATTATCAATTGAATAGAATTGAATTGGTGACAGGTGAGTGTGCCTGATACCAGTGCACACACACCTGAAATACTTCATGATGAGAGAGGAGGATTGGTAGCAGAATTGAAACCTGCTATCACTGCCAGAGTGACTGACTGGTCTTTTAGTGCAAGGCCTAACACTAGACAACATGTTTTTTTAAAACGATTTCTGACTCTGGCAAACACACAAAAGTAATTTTTCACCCATAACTCATTACAAAAGAAAAAATACCAACTTAAAGTCTGCCACGTTTGCTGTTGTCAATAATTTAATTTGAGCAGTATTCGTTTTGTATTAAATTGTGTTGCTCAGGCTCATAATTCATGCAGTAATTGTTCTGCCAACGGTCTATCTTCTGTGGGTGAGACGTAACCCCTGGACAGTCATTAAGGCGGTTTCTCCTGCCTTACTAACTGCAGTGCTCATCTCATCCAGGTAGGAGGATCTTTGAGGATTTCGTAGTCATTTGTCTAATGTTTGCAAGCTGTGTTCACAATCAGTGCTTATTTTTGTATTAATTGTCAAAGCTGACAGGTTTTACACGATTAGTGCAATAAAGAAAAGATACATTGTGTCTCCAAGCTCTGCCACGCTGCCGCTTACTTTCCAATGTTGTGAGGAGAGAAATAACATTGACCGGAGAATTTCCCGCTTCATGCTGCCCATTGGGACCAATGTTAACATGGACGGAACAGCCCTTTATGAAGTGGTTGCAGCTGTTTTCATTGCCCAACTCACCCACATCAATCTGGATTTGAGCCAGTTAATCACCCTAGGGTAAGAAGTCACAATCAGATCATTTTGACTCTCTCTATTCTTATATTGATACAACATCCATGTAATCTGTGTGTTAAAATTAATTTAAAGTACAAAGTATGGGACCTTTGAGAGATAGAAACTCAAAAACTACATGGTGCAATTTCATGTCACCGCATTTTCAAAAACACTGGCAGCTGTAGCTCAGGAGGTAGAGCAGGTTGTCCACTAATTGGAAGATCGGCTGTTCGATTCCAGGCTCCTCCAATCTGCATGTTGAAGTGTCCCTGTGCAAGATACTGAACCCCAATTTGCTCCTGAAGGCTGTACCATGAATGGGTGAATGTAATACGTAGTGTAAAAGATGCTTTTAGTGGTTGGAAGACTAGGCGCTATACAAGTACAGTCCATTTACCATTTAGCATAGTCATTCACTTACACGTGTGTGTGTTTGCTCTGCAGAGTGACAGCAGCAGTCTCCAGCATTGGAGCAGCGGGGATCCCAGCTACGGGAGCGGTCACCACTCTCTTTGTTTTGACTGCAATCGGTTTACCTGCGAAGGAAGCTTCCATTTTGGTGGTGGTAGAATGGCTCCTGTGAGTTTAACCTGCAGTTTGACACCTAATCTAATCTAAATGAATAGATTTGGCAGAAATTAGCACAGCTGCATTTTCTGCCTCTGATAGTCAATTTGGAGAAGACAATTGTATTATATGTAGTATGAACAAAACAGTGTAAAGAAGCTATGTTTTCTGCTTTTAGAGTACTGTCATTTGTGTCTTTCAGAGACCGCTGCAACACCGTTGTCAACGTCCTCGGAGACTGCATAGGCGTGGCACTCGTTGATCAACTGTCCAAAAGAGAACTGGAAAAAATGGAGGAATATGAACAGGGCAGTACAAGGTGATATACTAGATGGTGTCAGTGTTTTTGCATTTTCATTTTAACTAAATGCATTTTTTAGAAAACGTAGTGTTTTCCAGCATTTTTCTTCAAAGAATAGATAAATTGGATGAAAAAGAGAAAGGTTGTCTTATATATCAAAATAAACCACATCCACTGGATGTCAGAGACAGACTTTATGGCAGCATCTAGAGGCTGTCCAGCATCAAGATTTCCCATCATATACGCTGGAGTTTTCACAGTTTATCTCACACCAATGATGACTGCGTTTGTCTTTTCCTGGCTAGGTCTGACATTGATGCTGACGGGCACGTCCAGGATGGAGAGGTCCATATCAGCAGCGCAGGCTCTTTTGTGACTATTTAGTCCCTTTATACCTCAACATAAAGTTAATCAATCCAAGGCAATGACTGTATTTGACTTTATACAGCATCAGCTCGGCATCAACAGCAACTGGATATCAGCCAAAAGAAACATGGTTCATTTTGAAAAAGGTTCCTAAGTGCTTAAAATTGTGGTGTCTCTTTATCCTTTTGTGATTATTTGCTTTATTTGATCACATTTATTTTGTTTTGGGATGGGCATGAAAGTTTGTTCTTTTTTGGTGTCAAAGTAACGTAGTTGCCTGTATAATAGATGTACAATGTAGTTATAGATGTAATGTATGTAGATTTTGAATTGATTTGAATTGAAATTATGTAGTTGATGTAGTTAGTGGATTTAATTGAATTGAATTGATTTGAATTGATGTAAAGAATTTAATTGACATAATAGATGTAGTTATTTAATTGAACAGATTTTTTTTCTGTTTTTATTAGTAAAGAAACTTCAATGGATTTCAAGTTGTCTGAGAATATAGACAACATCTCCACTCAAGATTTCTGTGGAGTCATCACGCAATTATTTCAGAGGAAAGGGTGTTTTGAAGAAGTGCCTTTTTAGAAATGAATAATTGAGAAACGATCGTTTTGAACATACAGACAGAAACTTTCTAGTGCCAACACCATTTCACATACACACCTGTAAAGCTAAAAGTAAAACCCAGTAGAACAAACAAACCAATACACACCCGTGGATTAAAGCTATAACAGTACAAAAAATAATAATATGAATGAAATGGATAAAAACAGTGTCTGTACAATGTATTTAGTATCTTGGAAAGAGGTCAGCTTTCTCAAACTGTTTTGATTGTCAGAGGATATGAGCTCTGTGTGTTTCTTATATTGAAACAGCTGCAAAACAATTGCTGCCGTGAAAAAACATACAACCTGAGTGTGGTTTTAGTTATTCGCCAGTGAAAAGTCATCCAACATCTTTATTAAAGAATACCAATGTAAAACTTCAAGCCTCAGTACAATCAGGCAGATTTAATCCCCCCCCCCCCCCCCACAACCAACATTTAGAATTATAGACCTGCATAAATGACAAACTGTACAGCTAAAACTAAAATCAACGTCAGTGAATCTGCCACCTAGCGACTTTGTGAAGAATACGTATTTCTTTTACAGAAAAGAGAGTTAGTATACTTTATAACTATTTACTGACAGACAAAAAATTGCTAAACAGGAAAAACGTGAGTTCATAATGTGTACGCCTGTGTGTGACGTCAGCACGCAGCCAGTGCGTCTTACGGATGTAAACATCATTCAGTTCACATGGAGGGAGAAAACCGACTATGGCAACGAAGCTGCAGCGTTTTGTCAGCCCGGGAAAAGGTAACGGAGTGCGGGCTACAGCCAGGATCAGGAGAGGAGAGCTGGTTTACTCCGCCGAGCCGCTGGGCTGCTGTGTGTCCAACAGACTGGCCAGAGATGTCTGCCACCACTGCTTCACACGGTAAGACCACGGTAACTCCTGCATGATGCTACAGCATGCTGCCTGCTAAGACAACTAAACGCTGCTTGTTTTATGTAGACCACCGCTTGGTGGTTAGCAGGCAGGTCAGACAGTCCGGTGAATGACAGGACATGTTTCTGGTTTATATCACCATTCCCTGTGGATTAAATCCACACCACGTCGTTTACCATGTTGTTCTCTGTCAGTTTGTGTGTGTAAACACTTATGAACAGTTAACTCAGGCACTGTGCAGTGACCCTGTACTATAATACACACTGCACCTACAAATTATACATGTACATACATACATATTTATTTTAGCCAAAATACAAATGTGCAATACATTGTAGGCTACTTATTACCGTATATTGAACATGCTGTATATACTGTAACTACCAGTGGTGGAAGAAGTAAAAGTACACAAGTATTATCAGGTTGATGTTGTTAAAGTATTGCAGTAAAAGTACATAAGTATTATGAGCCTGATGTAGTTAAAGTATTGCAGTAAAAGTAGTGGTTTGGTCCCTCTGACTGATATATTATTATATATGACATTATATATGACATTAGATTATTAATACTGAAGCATCAGTGTTAGAGCAGCATGTTACTGTTGTAGCTGCTGGAGGTGGAGCTAGTTTCAACTACTTTATATACAGTTAGTTAGTTTAGTCCAGTGGTTCCCAACCTAGGGGTTGGGCCCCTCCAAAGGGTCACCAGATAAATCTGAGGGGTCGTGAGATGATTAATGGGAGAGGAAAGAAGAAAAAACAAAGTTCTGATACACAAATCTGTTTTCAGTTTTTGGACTTTTTCTCTAATCTTTTATTTTTGGTGAAATATTGGATCACATGAACATTTATTGAAATGAAACCATGTGAGAAGTTGCTGTTATCCTCGAGACCCTGCAGTCTAATATATATATAACCATACATGGTACACAATGTACAGATTACACAATGTACAGATTTTTCTATCATTTCCCCCCTGTTTATACAATGTGAAACAAATGAATAAAATTATAACATAGAAAAATGTGTCATAAGGACTAAAGTAAGTAAGTAGGTTTTATGCATACACAACATACACAAGAGTATATCAAATCAATACCAAAATCAACATAAATGAACATGGTTATTAAAAGATATTTAATAGTGGCTATATGGCTAAATACTACAATCATTATGAAATCAACTCATGGTAGATACTTCTGCACACACTAATGATTATGATTTTGATTATATTATAATTATATTGTAATAAAAGATTAAATGCAACACATTAGTAAATTACAACGTTTCCATCATTGTCATCAGTTAATATCACTTCTTATCCATTGTGTCAAATCTTCATCTGAAAACTAACTAAAGCTGTCAAATAAATGTAGTGGAGTAGAAATATAAAGTAGCATCAAATGGAAATACTCAAGTAAAGTACAATTACCTCAAAATTGGACTTTCCACCTCTGATAATCACTGACTATATGTATATATAGTAGCATGTCACTTTTTTACCATTTAATATTTATCTCAGCACTCCTTACTCTGTTCACTTCTCTTCACTATTTGCATCCTGTTTACAGTTCACAGAAACAGTTTCACCTGTATATAGTCATTCATTTCTGAAGATTGTTGTGTTGTTATTCTGTGTAAGTACACAAAGAGCCACTAAATTGGAGTGATACCTGGGTGTGTCTGCGTATACTGTAGGTTTTACTGTATGGTGCTTTCTTAATCTTGCCACTAGATGGCACCATGACTCTTTCATGGTTTCAGAGGACACAAGCAGCTATAGAGCTGCCAAAACATTACAGTCAAAATATCGGACAATTAAATCTCTTTATAAATTTGTCATTCATTAGTCATGTGAATCTGCAATCCTCACCCAGAACAGTTTTTCTTGCACAAACATGGCTGGCAGGCTTATTGTGATGACAAGTAGCTGTCAGTGAAATTGAATGTCATCAGTAGCCTGAAAGGATCCACTGTCATTGACGACAAAATTAGAAAACTAAGATTCAGATCAGAATGTGGAGGTAGCCTGGGCCATTTTGCTGCTGTATCTAGATGTTGTCTTTATAGCGACATCTATAAAGACACTGATGTGTATGTAGGTTGGTATTAAGCAACTGTGGTCATAACAGTTATTTTCATTATCGATTAATCCATCAGTTATTTTCTTGATTGGTTGTTTGGTCTATAAAATGTCAGAAAATGGTGAAAAATGACACTTTGTTTGCCAAAGCTGAAGGTCATGTCCTCAAATGTCCACAATCCAAAGATATTCAGCCAACTGTCATAAGAAAAACTAAAGAAACCAGAAAATGTTCACATTTGAGAAGCTGGAAAATGACTCAAAATGACCAATTGATTATCAAAATAGTCTTATTAATGTTCTAATTTAATTTTCTAACTTAATTGCTGATCGACTAATCGGTTAATCGACTCATCTTTGCATGTCTGAACTGTGGGCTTAATACGACATTGCAAATCAATTAGCAGGAATTAATGGCAATATTTTTCATATGATTTTTTTTAAAACACTGTGAAGTGTTGTTGTCATATATTTAATTAGCTGGATTAGCCAGACAAACAACTGTTTCTTAATTGATTTCCAAAAACAGTTTACAATATCACAATATCAATTTTACATGAAGTGACATAATAATGTGAAAGAGGATTCTATCCCACTCCTGTTTTATTGATGTCGCCTTCATCTGCCTTGTTGTGTTGATTTGTCCTCTGTTTCATCTCATTTGCGTGTCATATTTGTCCAGCTGGTCATTAATGGCAACACTGCTGCTTTCTCTCCTGCCGCCTAATCCACTCTATCAAACTAAACAGATGTATGTGGATCTAATGAGTCTGGTAAGGCGAGAGACAAGTGTGCTGATTTCTGGTGCAGGAACTGCAAGGTGAATGAAGGGTAAATTACTGTGGGCTATATACAGCACGTATATGAGCCTCAGTAGCAAATAGAAGATGATTAATGAGAGCACTTAATGCAGATAACCTCTGGGAGAATCTTTAGCTGTAGCTCACGTCCAGTTTAGATTTTCACATGAAGGTAAAAAGACGACGATCAGTATGATCAGTTCAACAGCTACTGCAAACCCTTTCATATTTCTTCTTACTCCAGTTGAAACGATTGTCTCTTTAATTCTTACGCTATGTGATTTTGTGCAGTCTGGAGCGCCTTGTGGAGATCAATACATCACATAGATCAAGATCAATTTGAGCTCAAATGGTATGATGTTTGCAGTACAATATCTGGCGACATATACGGTATCTGAGGTGTATCTTTCCTTTGGTGGTGGAAATGACCATCAGCTGCTGCATCTGTCAAAATGCTTTCATGTTGGACTTTGGCTTAGGGCTGTAGAGGATTTGGAAGATTTTAAAGGCAGAT
The DNA here is from genome assembly GCF_910596095.1 of Thunnus maccoyii. NCBI lineage: Eukaryota > Metazoa > Chordata > Actinopteri > Scombriformes > Scombridae > Thunnus > Thunnus maccoyii. Next base: position 16,768,207 of record NC_056533.1, on the reverse strand, counting down.
AGACGGCCTCACAGTCTGTTCTGTAGAGACATGTGAGAAATGAGAAGTAAACGGAGGATGTTTGATGAGACAGTGAAGGTGAGAATATTAAATGTGGATTGACAAAAAGAAAGCGTGCATGCGTGCGTGTACTCGTACTGTATTTTCAATGTATGCTAGTATGTATGTTGATGTGTTTTTCAAACTAGTGCTCAAACAGTTTCAATTCATTTAGTCATTTATCAAGTAAAGATGCAAAATTTTGCTGGTTACAGCTTGCATGTTTTTCTCAATTTCATATTATGAATGTTATAACAGTTTTTTTTAAACTTTTTTTTTTTACTGCTGACCAGGTAGAATAAGAAATTATAAGATAATTGATAGTTGCCCTGTTTATCAGGGTGTTGTGGACTGAATTTTGGCAGTGTGATTTAGGACTGCAACTAACGATTATTTTCATGATCAATTAAACTGTTTTCGATTGGTCTATAAAATATCAGAAAATGGTGAAAAATGTCACTTTGTTTCCCAAAGCCCAAGGTGAAAACATCTTTTGTGTTTTGTCCCAACCAACAGTCGACAACTCAAAGATATTCAGTCTACTATCATAAAAAACTAAAGAAACTAGAAAATATCCACATTTGAAAAGGTCGTATCAGAAAATTTGGACATTTTTTTTTCTTAAAAATTACTCAAAACAATTCAATAATTCAAAATAGTTGGCTATTAATTTTCTGTTGATCAACTAATCGTTGCAGCTCTAGTGTGATTTAAAAGCAAATTTACTTTTGTGTGTAGCGTTTACTTTGTGTGTGTTGTCAGAGGACAGCTAATATTGTTGGTATTTACTTCATGGGTACATGTGCATGTTTTAAGTGGGTTGGTGTGTGTGTGTTGGAGCAGGTTGTGTGGAAGATTAAATAACAGACACACAACAACACACTCTTCTTATTTGACATACAGCACACAGTATTCAGAACCATACAGTCCATTCTAGCGACACTAGGACTGATCCCTTCATTGGGTTTATACAAGTGCAGTGCACATTCAAAATGTGCCTGTTCAGAATGGGCCGATATCTCAATACCTAGAGAGAACAGTGCCCGTCCCCTAAACGCCTCTCATGCAGACTATTGGTAGATGCTACAATATACCGATGTTCCCTGAATGCCTCACACGCAGAATATCTGGAGACTACAATTTTGAGTTGAGCTGAAGTTGATCGGATGAACTGCAGTGCCCGTTCAAAACGTGCCTGAGACATCCAGCACTAAGTCTTGAACATACATACAAAGTTCCCGTGTATGAGGAACAGGAATAGAGCTTAAACTCTCTAAACTTTTTTCAATTAATTCTCTGTGGTAGCTCTCATCACTACGGATGTAATCCCACCTCTGACCACAATGTGGGTTGTAATGGCAGAGTGGCTGTCTGTATTTCCTCTCATTGAATCCACGTACAGAAGAAGAAGCAAATCAACGTTGTAGAAGCAATGTTGTTTGAGGTATTTTTATATTTTTCTTGAGAACTGCTCATCCAAACAACTTCACACATCGACATTGCACTTCCTTGATTCCCCAGCAATCCACCTGCCAGGTATGAAGTAGATCGGATGAACGGTTCTTGAGATATGCGAAGGACAAACATACAGGCAGAGACTCCTACTATAGAGAGATTACATCAATGCCTTGGCAAGCAAACAGCATGCCTCTGTTATTATCAGACTACCAGTTCTAGTTTCTAAACAGCATCCACAGCCAAAGAGCCAGCGCATGTACCTCTGCAGCACATCCACTTCACACTTCATCCACTGGTAATGAAGTTATTGTTGTTTAGAGTCTCTACCTTCAACTGTCCACATGCCCGAGAGAAACATGTTTCAGCTCCAACTGCTTTGTGGACTGCAGAAGACTGTTGCTGTGCTGCTTATATGCCTGCTGCTGTGTGTGTGTGTGTGTGTGTATGTGTGTGTGGTCCTTTTTTCCATTACATGATTGTAAGCTTTAGTCATTTTATTTGGCTAAAGAATAGCTCACAAATGTCCTGCAGGCATGTAAATGTGGAGAA